>NW_028281458.1:0-222184 GCF_059751285.1 Brachycentrus maculatus
ATGAGAAATATTTCATCAAACATTCGTATATCTTACTTTGTATTCGTTAATAGTTTGTATCCGTAGTGTACTAAGCAGTAATGATGTCAATTTATCAAGCGTTAATATTGTTTTTGGCGCATGTTTTCATCAGAACTTATAAATTACAGTTTCCAATGACCTTACAACATTATTATTCAAATAACGCACATATGTGTGGCGTATCCTTTATTAGAAAACACAACTATCTCTGTTCTTGATTTCCACCTGCTTTTCCTATTTAACAGTCCCTATAATAAATTCAGTCCAATTAGGAGATTTTTTGGTCTTTTTAAATACTTATTTCATTTGTCTATACAGCAGGTTTTGTATTATTATTTTTGTTAGCATTCAAATAAAGCAATCAAATGGGTCATAAAAGTTACCGTCTGTTTTTTTTTATTTTTAAATAAAATCTTCATTAAAAGCGCAATATACGATAAATTGCAGCTCAATATTCTTAAAATCCGGGTAAAATTTTTCGCAATTGATTTTTTTTTACTAAACTAGGTACCGTATTTCTACCGTAAATAAATATTTGGTTTTAAATAAAAGAGTTTTGGAAAGGTAAGGATTGTTAAAATAGCTAAAGTTTAAAAAAATACAACAAAAGAGATTGTTTGTGTATTATTTTAAACTATATTTTTTTAAATTTTGTTCTAAATATGCATTGGAATATTGTGTAAACTTTTTTAAGAAGAGCGCCGGATCGTTTTAACTTGGGGCCAGGGTGAATAGAATAGAATTCCAGTTTATCTTTAATTAAAAATATAAATATATATATTTATATATATATATATATATATATATATATATATATATATATATATATATATATATATATATATATATATATATATATATATATATATATATATATATATATATATATATATATATATATATATATATATATATATATATATATATATATATATATATATATATATATATATATATATATATATATATATATATATATATATATATATATATATATATATATATATATATATATAATTATATATATATATATATATATATATATATATATATATATATATATATATATATATATATATATATATATATATATATATATATATATACGTCTATTTCCATTTTATATTTACAGTTAATTGAAGGTATAGGAATATTAGGTTTTCCTATAATTAAATGTATTTCTTCTTGTTTTACATTGTATGAACGTTATTCATAATATGTTTTGGGCACGAGTCTTTTGATTTAAATCGTTGGCAATACTGACGGTCAACATTCAAGTGTGTAACTCCTGTGACGAAATTCATTTCCGACTTTTACGAATTAGGTTTCAATGTGGTTTTAAATTCACACTTGGCGAGAATCGGCGTCCTCGCTTCGCCTGTGTGCTCGTTTGAAGGTGACGAAGAGACATTGGACCATAATATGTTCTTTGGCTGCCCTCTCTACGATAGAGGCGAATTTAATCATGACATTGCTGAAAAATGCAATACGTTCCTCTTAATGTAAAATGTTTACTAGCTTTGAATCATTTGGAAATTTATATGAAATAAAATAAAAATATTAAGATGTTTGAAAGAAATAAATGTAATATTTCCACAACTTTCGAATTTGGTTCTCATTTCTCACTCAATTCTTTAAAATTCCTTAAAATGTATTTGCATACAAATAGTTTATATTCGCTATGATATTTTTATAGCTGTCAAATCGCAAAAAATATTTCAATTAAAATTCAATAATAAAAACGTATAGACGAATCCTCACAGAAAGATTAAAAACCATGACAAAGGATAAAGTAAGGGATTTTCAGAGTGAAATTTTATGAATGTGAGAGGATGTCCATAGATATGTATATAATATATATATATATATATATATATATATATATATATATATATATATATATATATATATATATATATATATATATATATATATATATATATATATATATATATATATATATATATATATATATATATATATTCATATATATATACATATATATATATATATATATATATATTCAAATACGGTGGAACCTCTCATAATGAGTAATTAAAATAGCGAGTAAAAAAAAGCAATATTTCACGACATTTGACGGAAACAAATGGTAATCAGACGGTGCAAGATACGGTGTTATACGGTGGATGCATCAAAACTTCCCAACCAAGTTCCGTCAATTTGTTCCGAGTCATCAAAGATGTGTGTGGCCGCGCACTGTCATGATGGAACACAACTCTCTTTCTGTTGGCCAATTCTGGTCATTCTTTCTGAATTGCTTCATTCAAACGGTCGAGCTGTGCACAGTACAGGGCAGAATTGATGGTTTCGCCAGGTTCCAGCAGCTCAAAATGGACAATTCCCTTACAATCCCACCAAACACGCAACTTAACCTTGTTTTCCGACAATTCAGGCTTTGAAGTCGTTTGTGGAGGGTCATTAGCATTTGACCATGATCGTTTGAGTTTGATATTCTCGTATTTCACCCACTTTTCAACGCCTGTAATGATTTGATTAAAAAAATGGTTCAATTTCGTTGCGTTTCAGCACTGATATAAAATAACATTTTGAGTGAGTCCCAATGGTTGTTCACAAAATCTGGGTTATCTCCAATTACAGGAGTTATTTTCATATTATTTTTTGACATCTCATCAAAGATGAAGAAGAATATGGAATAATGAAATGAAATAATGAGATGTCAAAAAATAATATGAAAATAACTCCTGTAATTGGAGATAATCCAGATTTTGTGAACAAGTATTTGGATTTTCAAAATGTTGCAAATAAATTGTCTGGTCAAATTATAAGCTTAAATAAAAAAATGAAAATGGTATTTTCTGGCGTTTCTCATGTGTGTGATTATAATCCAGGATTCGGACCTCACATACTAATATAAAAGTTTCTGCTTAGTAAAAAGCTTCTTTACATCTCACCAATAGATGTCTCTAGTGATGTTCTAGTGATTTAAGAACAAGGTTTCTAAATTGGTTCATATATACAGAACTTCCAAGAATTTGAGTAGTGTGGTTGTCAATAATGGGTAGAATTGGTGAATGTTAAACGTGTGTAAAGTGATCACTTAAACCAGCCTATGACGGTCGTCAGCCCCGTAAATCCCCATACTTCCATATTCTTCTTCATCTTTGATGAGATGTCAAAAAATTATCTGATTTAAAATGTTTTATTTTTTGTCTTTTATTTACTTTTCATACGAAGTCAACTTTTATTGTTGTGAAAATTTACTTTATTTTGCTGATTTGACCCCAAATATGAAGATTATATACCTTTGAGCTGCTTGATATTTTTTAATGTTATTAAAAAAAAAATGGGACCAAATATTAACTGTTAAAGTCTGCATACAGTGGTAATTTTGTTGATTAAATAATAGGAATTAAGACAATCATACGCCAAGGACTGGAATTGCTTTCTGATAGAACTGTGCCCCATTCTGCACTGCATAAGGTAGTGCATATCAGACTGGCACGGTGTTAACTTCATCAGTGAAGGGTTAATCAAATCAAGATTCTCAGATCTAGAGACATTTCTATTGGAACACAAACAATGGGAGTGAAGGAGCTCTAGGTAAAGGCATAATAGGTAAAAGTAAAATACGATTGTAAATTTAAAATGTTTATTTTTGCAAAATATAAATAATTACAATAATTCAGATACAGAAGCATAAAGATTTTATATAATTTCAATTTAGTTACAATTTAATTTCAATTTAATTCAATTTAAGTTCAAAAGGCTTAATTTCAATTTCAAGTATTAATAATGATCTCCAAAAACCAGGGGTAGATTTTAAGGAAGGTGATGCAGTTGTTAAACGCGGTCGACATGCCACTCTATTTTGGCTGTATCTACAAGTAACACTGCGCGAATGGGTGAGTTGTTGGTAAACACTCTTCAACTGAACATTCCAAGAGGTTTATCATTGATTTAATATTAATTCATAAAATGGCTACGGTAAATAAGTTTTTTTAAATGAGGCAGAAACCTCTTCTGACTAGATGGTTATAAACACGCGTTTTTTACTTGAATATTTCACCAAATATGTAAAAAAACATTCAAAGTAATTGTAAGGAAATCTAATTTTACACTTTAAAGAAAAGAGAAATATGAATACAATAAGAAAAGCCAATTATGTAAATTATCAATCAGCTAAAGGAAGCGCGATAGGTAAGGTGAGAGATAACTTGCTAAGTATGTATATATAGTAATATATACCTACGGTAATAGCTCGTTGATTGGAAATTGAAGCAAGAAAAATAAGACTTATTTTATACAACAGCACTGATATTTTTGGCTACAATATTTTTAGCACTGCTGTTACTAATATATATATTTTTATATTTTTAAATATTTATATGTATTTGATCTCGTAGATCTCTTAATTCTATTTATCAAAACTTAATTTTTCCAGACATGGAGCTATTTTAAGATGGTAACTCATTGATATCTTACCCTACCAAATATTTGGATTATTTGGAAAATGAATGAAATTACTAAAACTAATCAATCGGAATGGTACTACTGCTGGAATGGCATACCTACACTTGAGAATTGGATAATGTGGTATAAATTACAAAGTGACACAATTGACTATCTTCATTTATTATGATATTATATTTTGATGCTCCATGCTGTTCTAGACCTACGTCCATATTTTCAGTGAAAAATTCAACATTGGAAATAGATTCTTCACTTAATACTATTAGTACATGTACAAAGTACAAAGTACAGGTACTCACAGAGTACCATAAAATTCTACGCGCTAATATATTCAATGATAATGTTTGTGAATTTAAGATTCAATGCTACTCTACAATTTTTTTTTTTTAATATGCGTTATATCGTATATATTTATACGTTTGATTATATGTATTGATTTTATATTTGGTTATCAATAACCGAAAGCTATTTACATTATGGTGAAGCTTTTTACCATAAATTATGTCATTCCAGATACGGTTCGTTTTTCAAAAATTCAATACGCCAAAAATGTCAAGAATTTAAATATAATCTTCATCGGAGTTATTGGAATCGGGAGTGTTTTTATCGCACCTCTCCAATCCCCCGGGCAGGCTCAGGAACCTCATATTCATGAGATCCGACTGGTCTTCGGCGCATGTATCAGGGCTGTAATCAAAATAAAATTTGACTGCTAATTATAACAATTTAATACATTAATTATAATTATAAATTATAAGGTATTTAAATAAGTGAATTTTTTATTTTTTTTTATTAAAAATAAGCATAATATGATCGATCTATCATAATAAAAATACATTGAATTGTTTTGAATATTGAAAGTATTAACTTTGTGGATCATATTGATATATTATTTTGAGAAATAAAAAGACATTTTTACTAACAACCAACTAGTTTCGGCAACAACCTGTTGCCCTCTTCGTCATAAATTAAACCCTGAAGAGGGCAACAGGTTGTTGCCGAAACTAGTTGGTTGTCAATAAAAATGTGAGTGGATCAAAACAAAAAAGTCTTTTTATTTCTCAAAATAATACATTGAATTGTGTCTATCACAAAGATTTAAAATTTGAATTACAACCAATTTTAACTCTATTAGAATAGTGTTCTAATTTTGTCATGTAAAAAATAATTAAGATAGTAAAAAAAAAATTTATTATAAAATACAAGTGTACAATTTCCCATGTACATTTGTTTGTATTTATTAATATTATAATTGATTATCAATAACCGTAAGCATTGTACATTACGGTAAAGCTTATCACCATTCCACTCAAGATTCGGTTTGATTTCCAAAATGTTACTGAATTTATTTGCATTAATAACTAATTTTTGAAGCAAATAAAGCTGAGTTTAAACTATAACAATAATCTGTAATTGTGTTGTAATTCAGTTAATGTTTTATTAAATTTTTTAAATACTGTAATCATAAAATTTAAAAAACGTGAATTGAACATAATTTTCGTTGGAGTTATCGGAATTGGGAGCATTTTGTTCCTCTCACCTCCCAAATCCCCTGGGCAGGCTCAGGAATCCGAGTTGTATCGGTTTCTGTTGGTCATTGGCGGATTTGACAGGGCTGTAATAAAAATAAAAGTATACAGCTAAATATAACAAATAATTCAAAGAACATTTTACACTTTTTATTAAAGATAAGCTTTAAAGCTAATATGATAATAAAAGACACGGCATTGTTACTATTACAGTATCCAAATATCTTCTTCTTCTTCTTCTTACCCTTATCCGCACCCAATGGTGCATAGGGCACTGCATCGAAGCGACGCAGTGTTATCTTGATCGTTAATTGCATGAAGGCAAGATGATCGGCCCTGCGCTTCTTGTACCAGTCCAGGGTGATATTAAATAAATATGAGAGTGAAAATCGGCCATATTTATTTTGACCCCCCTGGGAATCGAACCTGGGACCTCCAGCACGGTAGCCAAACGCGCTGATCACTGGTCCAATTATAAGGCATTACAATTGAATTAACAACTGATTTTATTTATTATATGATTTTGTTCTAATTCTTTTATAATAAAAAAGTTTAAAAAAATATTTAAACTTGTTAAGTGCCTTCCGAATGAACTTTACATACCTCTTCATTGCAGGCATGGCTTGGGATTGCTGTTGTACCGGTGCAGGTTTATCACGGGCTTCGCAATAGGATCTGAAAAAGTTTTTTTTGTAGTTATTTTTAACAAAAAATATGAAGGCGTCTAAATCAGTGAGATTTAAAAAAAAATTGTTACAAATAAGTATAAAAATCAACCTATGATAATGAAAAGACATTTTATTTTGTGTATAATGAGCATTTAAATTTTTTTTTAAATTTGTTGTTGCGCCTTTGTTATTGTTTATACTTATAAACACAAAAAAACACGGTTGATCCATATGTGTTTTAAATTATATATTAGCTCATTGTTGGGTGAAATAAGTAATAGTATTAAAAATTAAAAACATACTGATGAATGGTATTGATCATCACTTGCTCCACAGATTCACTCGATGTAGATTCGCACCGGCAGAGTCCTATAATAAAAGTTTAAAAGCATTAATAGTAACTACGGAGGATGCAACAGAGAAGTCAATAGAAGAAAAGTCATGCCCAGAGGTGCACTACTAAACTTGTTCAATTAAATATTTCTGATATCCCCCCATATCATCCAATATGTTGTAAAACCTTAGACCTTTCGAGCCACTGAAAAATGGAAAATTTAAGTGTTTAAAATGTCATGCTGGCTGGAAATCTGATAAATGTGTCCACTCTGGAGGAATTGGGTATGAAAACTAGACTCTCTACTTTTTGTTATTACCAAATCATCCAATGTTTTATATATATATATATATATATATATATATATATTGGGTTGATGCAAAAGTAATGACCGTTTTTTATGACTCCAGGTAAAAAATTTTTTTTTCATAAATTATGAATAGTATCTTCTTTTTTTATGATTCCATTGTATAAAGGATGCTTTCCCTCTACTTTCTATTCAGTTTTGGCCTGGCCAGAGTACAGTAATAACCCCTTGTATTTTTTCAAAATGTCGTTCGATAAAGTGCATTTACGTATTGTTTACATTATGAATTCCGTAAAGACAATACCGCGAGTGTGGCAACCAAAAACATTTGTGAAGTGTATGGAGCAGATGTCATCAAAGTTCGACAGGTACGAAGATGGTTTGCAAAATTCTGATCTAGAGATTTTTCACTCATTGATAAACCACGTACCGGGCGGCCATTGAAGTCTAATGACAATGAATTAAAAGTCATAATTGACACCAATCCACGTCTAACCATCAGGGAGATTGTGTCAATGATGGGAGTCAACCAAACAATCGCATTAAGACATTTGAAGCGTATGGAAATGGTTTCGCGGTACGACGTTTGGATACCTCATCAATTGTCGGCTGCCAATTTATTGGATCGTGTTTCAACGCGCGTTGCTTTGAGTGCGAGACAAAAACATGAACCTTTTTTGCATCGTTTGGTGACGGGAGATGAGAAATGGGTCGTGTACAACAACGTGACAAGAAAAAGACATTGGACTATACCTGGACAAGCCCCATTAACAACTTCGAAGGCCGAAATCCATAAAAAAGTTATACTTTGTGTTTGGTGGAATAATAAGGGTATTGTGTGTTTTGAACTCTTGGAACACGATAAAACAAGTACAGCAGAACGATATTGTCAGCAATTATCCAAATTGAACATGGTCCTTCAAAAGGATAGACCAGAATTGGTAAACAGAAAAGGGGCAGTGTTTCATCACGACAACGCGCGACCACATGTGGCTATGATGACCCAACACAAGCTAAATGAGTTAAATTGGGATGTTTTCAAGCATCCACTGTATTTTTCAGATCTTGCTCTTTCTGATTTTTATTTATTCCGATCACTGCGAAAAAAATTTATTGATGAAAAAAATTATTCAATAGAGCAGGTAAAAACATCCCTTACTTCATTTTTCGCATTAAAATCCGCGGAATTTTATACTACTGGTATTAATACGTTGATAGAAAGATGGAAGAAGGTTAAAAGAACTGATGGAAATTATATAATTTATTAAATAAATAATACACGAGAAAAAATTAAAAAAAAAAAAAAATGTAAAAAACGGTCAAAACTTTTGCATCAACCCAATATATATATATATATATATATATATATATATATATATATATATATATATATATATATATATATATATATATATATATATATATATATAACCGAAGATGCCAATCTGGAGTAATTGGAAAAGTAGAGGGGAAATGAAAAAGATGAATAATACCAAGGCGCTGGAGTGAGCAGACACTAGAGCTGATCAGGGTTTCACTTTCCGCACAATGCACATGGGTCAGGAAAAGTATGGTGAGAACAACTGACAAAATGTAAAGAGGAAGTTCTTTGCTATATTTGACAAGATCAGCAACCTGTCGAATTACTTTATCAAATCTCGTTAAAAAGAATATATAAATACAATGTGCTCAATAGGATCTGTCAAAACATTTCTACAAAACAGCAAATGTACATTTTAAAAGCAAAAAAAATTACTATCTCGATGCTCCATTCAAATAAATGTTGGAATGTTGAGTACTGCGCTGTGTGCTGGACAAACTGTATGCGGTAGGTGCGGTGGACATTATCCAAGGCGGCACAGACTGTAGTTTAATGTGGGTACCGGGTGTATACTAAGAAAGTATTATATTTCTAGAGTTTGTTAACATACAATAGTTTTTTACTTACTGAATCTTGGAGGCGGCGGCGGCGGCTGAGAAATCAGAGGCGCTTCAAAGTACTTCCTAACGCCAATATTGTAGAATTGTTGCGGGGGTTCTTAAAAAGAAAATAAAAATAGCACACACACACACATATATATATATATATATATATACATATATATATATATATATATATATATATATATATATATATATATATATATATATATATATATATATATATATATATATATATATATATTTATATATATATATATATATATATATATATATATATATATATATATATATATATATATATATATATATATATATATATATATATATATATATATATATATATATATATATATTTATATATATATATATATATATATATATATATATATATATATATATATATATATATATATATATATATATATATATATATATATATATTTATATATATATATATATATATATATATATAAATATATATGTCTGTATAGAATTAACTTACGTGTAGGCGATGCTGTCGGTATGGGTAGGAAAACATCGTCACTCAGGTCTGAGTGACGACGGGGCAGCACTTAAATATTAAAAAAAAACTTTAGTCAGGACTTTAAATCTCCAATATTTACAAAGTAATAAGATGACTAGTAATTTACTTACTACGAGGTTGAGGGTGTGAAAAACTTGTCTCATTGTAGAAGTAGGTTGGAGACCACAGTACTCCTAAAATTTAATAAAAAAAATTAACCAAAAATTTATTATTATTATTTTTTTTTTAAATGTATTCAAGTCTAATCTGTTAAATAATTATCTAACCTCGCTTTCTCGGTGGTGGAGGTGGAGTCAAATTAGCGATGCTCTCATCTGTAGGTTCCCACTCGTGAGAAATCTATAATACAAAATATTACAATGAAAATTAAAATAATTAAAAAGTATAAGAATAAAACAGGGTGTGGGTAGCAGTGTGCCATAAGATAAAATTGTTATACCACCTCCAGTATGATTGATCTCGGTAGTAAAAAGCCGTGAAATATATATATATATATATATATATATATATATATATATATATATATATATATATATATATATATATATATATATATATATATATATTATATATATATATATATATATATTTGTTTCTTTCAAATACTATCTTACTATCTAAGATATATATAAGAGTTCATCCAGTATCTAATGCTGTTTATTTTTTTCCTTTTATTTTGCACCCTGCTCATAAATACAGGATAAATCCATGGATATGGGATTATTACACATTTACTGCAGTGCTTTCAAACCTATGATTAGAATTACTCAATACTATTTCAGAAGCCGATTGTCCGCCTCCATAGTGTAATGGTCAGCACGCTCAGCTACCGTTCTGGAGATCCCAGGTTCGATTCCCAGGGAGGGGTCACATAAATATAAGTGTTTTTTCACTCTAATATTTATTCAACATTAACCTGGACTGGACCTGAAGCGGAGGACTGATCACCTCTCCTTCGTGTGTTTACGATCAAGGTGACACTGCGTTTATATGATGCAATGCCCTATGCACCATTGGGGTGCGGATAAGGATTTGAAGAAGAAGAATTTGAGAAGCAGCTTAAATATTTATTATCATTCAAATTGAAAAATAAAGAAAATTAAAAATATTTGAACATACCGAATCATCAGAACCATATTGAGTTGAAGAGTCTTTAGCAAATAGGAACATGTTTAGTCTGCGCCTAGACAATTCCCTTGGCGAAGCCGTATCAGACAATGCAGCAAGGTCACCCTCATCATGTTGGTCATTCTCAGAGGCTGTAATCAAAACCGTGTCAGTGAATTAGCCACATATGTATTTAAAAAAGAACCTATATACACTGTATGTAAGCAATATTAATATAAAGCTCTCAATAGTAGTCATTTTTAAAGGATTATGCAGGTGGGTACCATATACTAGGTATACTTTTATCTACAGTATACTTTTGTAACTTTTTGACTATGTAATACAGATGACAGTTTGGAATTTATTTTTTCTCATGTTGATTGCTCCAATCCAATTAATCCAGTCAAGATTAAACAAAAACAGTTTGAAAGGTTTATTAAATTTCAAAACATATCAAAGTATCCCCTTTCTATGGTATCTTTATAAAATTGGATTTATGAAGAATTAAAAAAATATTGTGATGTATACCACTTCGCCGAATTGATAAGACCGGACTTGTCGATGGTAATGTACCAATCTGTGGTGGAATCGCAGAAACAACCCGTTCGGTGATGTCGGTGGAATTTAATCCTATAAAACCAAAACACATGCATTACTTAAGTTGCACATATTCATAGATTTCTTGATTTTTTTGTTGTTTTGGTATTGGACTCATTTCACTCATATGTAAACAATGCCATCACTCAAGATTAAATAAAAAAGGTAAGAAAGGTCCAATAAATTTCTAAACCTATCAAAATATCTCCCTATGTATTTACAAAACACAATTTATGAAAAATATTTTTTTTATTTAAATTTACCTTTTCCCAGATCCGGGCGAACTGGTTTCGGTCGATATAACACACTGTCAGATGGAATTGTTGGAGTGGTAGGACGCTTGGGGTCGTTTACTGGTTGCCTGACAGCTACAGAACCGATAAAAGCAATAAATAATATTTATAATTCTACCACAACTACCTTTACTCCATACCTTTAATAAATATATAATATGAAAAAAACTCCTCTAGAAGTGACCATACTTGATTGTTATTTGTATCGAAAGTGTTCGGCGCCATAAAATTGTTAATGTACACATATGAGACAAAGTATCTTAGTACTCGTGTAAAACACATAGGCAAGACAGACCAGGGGCGGCCAAACCATGGTGCACAAGCCAAACATAGCTCATGAAATGATTATAAAGGCGCATTTACCATCCAAGTTCCAGGCTGATTTTGCAATCAGGCCTTCATATTGCTCAGAGCTGTATCTCTCTCACCACATTGAAAAACTATTGCCCAGTAATTTATTTTCAAATGAAATAAATAATCGATTTAATTGCGTGATTGAGATATTCCTTTACGTCCCTTAAGCAGATCCTACCCCTATCCCTATTTTACAACCATAAAGAACGTAAAAAAATTTGCTTAAGTTGTATCGTGTATCTGACCACATTCTGAAAAACAAAGGCGCGTGAAATGCTTAAGGTTAGCAAGCACTGAGATAGGAAAATTAAAACAAATTTTAGGTTGCGCATTTTCAAAGATTTTAGCAGATCTTGATTTTTTTATGGTATCGGATTAAACTCACATATAAATATTGCGACCAATCGAGGTTAAACAAAAATGGTAAAAAAGGTCCGTTAAAGTTCAAAATCTGTCTAAAGTATCTCTCTTTTATGGTATCTTTACAAAAGTTGAAAAGTGGAGAGCAAAAAAATTGTGTTGTATATTTACCTTTTCCTGGAACCAGGGCAGACAGTTTTGCCTGGGCAGACAGTTGTGCCTGGGCAGACAGTTTTACGATGTGTTTCCTGGGTATCATTGGAGTAGGCGGCCGCACGGGACTCTTTACCAGACGCATTTCAACTACAGAACCAAAAAAAGTGATAAATCATTTTAATATATTCACCAAAACTACCTTTACTCCATTAACTCATACTCTCCCATGGTGGGTTCAATCTGACTCAGAGATGCATCAAAATATTGATAACGTAATAGGTAATTAGTCCTTTTCCTTCAGCCTTATCATTCTCTAAATAGAATTTACCTAGAGATTGAGATTCAAATAAAAATTATTGGACAATAATAAAATTGGTTATTTTAAGAAAAGAAGAAATCATAATGCGCATTTTGTCATTGCGTAATGTCAGTTCAGTCCGATATCGCATGTCTCGCTCTTTCGGTGCCCTATGACACAGTGAACAGTGTAACCACTCAATGTTCAGTGAAAGTTAAAAACCTATCAAAGTATCTCTTCTGTGGTATCTTTACAAAACTGAATTTGTGGAGGGTAAAAAAAATTGTGAAAATTTTACCCTTTTCTGGAATTGGAACAGAAAGTTTCGGAATAGTGGTGACATCCTCTTGCAGCACCGTTGGAGTAGCCGGACGCACAGGAGGCTGTGGAGGGCGGTTACCACCTAGAGAACCAAAAAAAGTAATGAATTATATTTATTGATATATCTACCAGAATTACCTTTACTCCATTTACTCATACTCTCCGATGGTGGGTCTGATCTGACCCAGAGGTACATCAAAATATCGATAGTGAAATAGGTAATATGTCTGAGTCGTTTTCTTTCAGCCTTATCATTCTTCGAATAGAATTTACCAAAAATGTTTGAGATTCAAATAAAAGGTTATTTTAAGGAAAGAAGAAATAACAATGCGCTAATTGCCATTGGATAATGTCGATTCCGACAGATAAAGGGTGTGTTTCTCTTTCAGTGCCCTATCATGCCGTAAACAGTGTAACCTCTCAAGGTTCATAAAAGTTCAAAACCTATCAAGGTATCTATCTCCCTTCTATGGTATCTTTACAATACCAGATTTGTGAAGAATAAGAAATAATTATGTGGTGCATTTATACCGCTTTTCGGAACCGGTTCTGGATGAATGTTCACCCGTGTTGTCACTGGAATAGCCGGATGCGATGCATAATTTGCGAGACGCCGGCCGATTATGGAACCTACAAAAATTTTAAATCACATCAATAAATTCACCAGAACTACCTTCAGAACTAACTTTACACTTAATAATAATAATAATAAAACCCTTATCCGCACCCCAATGGTGCATAGGGCACTGTGTCATATAAGCGCAGTGTTATCTTGATCGTTTACACATGAAGGAAAGGTGATCAGCCCTCCGCTTCAGGTACCAGTCCAGGATAATATTAAATAAATATTACAGTGAAAAAATCAGTTATATTTATTTTGCCCCCCTTGGGAATCGAACCCGAGACCTCCAGAACGGTAGCCGAGCGTGCTGACCATTACACTACGGAGGCGGCACTTTACACTTGCTAATTTTTAATTTGTAATGTGAAAAATCTCATCTAGAAATGTTTATAACTCTATTGTAATTTGCATTTAAAGTGTTATTTGCATGAAAAGGTTCATAATGGTTCAAAAGCCATCAAAGTGTCTTCTTTATATGGTATCGAAAAAACTAGATTCGTGAAGGATTAAAAAAATATATTGTGGTGTATATTTACCCCTCCCAGGAACCGTGATAGCCCGTTTCGGATGGCGAATCCTCCTGCGTGGTATTTTAGGACTGTCTGGCTCTACGGGAGCATCTTCTGACTCTTTTTCGGCAATGGACTCTATAAAAATATTTATTCATATCAATATATCCACCATAACTACCATAAATCCATTATATTTCATCATGAAACCTCCCCTAGCAGTGATCATGTTTAGATTTTTTAAAATTAATATAGTATTTTATAAGGTAGACAAACTAAAAAATACATTTTTAATTTAAGTTTTTATTTGTAAATACCATCATATCTTAAAATCTATTGTGACATGTATTTCGATGCATTCTGTATCATTTTCATACACCGTATGTAAAACAAAGTCTAAATTTTAGCGTTGTGTCCTCACATACATTTGAGAATGATGCGGAATACATCGAATCACGTGTCGCAATAGATTTGAAGAAATAGTGGTATTTAGAATAGTAATCGATAGAATTAGTAATATAGAAATAGTAATCAATAGATTTTACCACAAACTGATTGTCGAATCAATTAATGAAATAAAAAATTCACATAAATTTTTAATCATAGTAATAAATAAAGCAAATTTACTTACTTTTATATTTAGTCCAGATGTAATATACTGAGAATACAATTCGATAAATATTAGTCATATCAAATAAATAAAAAGTAAAATATTTGTATCGCAATAATATATATTTTGTATGGTTATTTTATTCTTATTTTTTATAATGCAAAATTAAATTTTATTGTATTGTCAAATGTATTGATTTGTGTTATTAACATAAGCCTTTTTATTACAAGATATATTTTCAAATAAAGTGTTAAAATTTATTAGTAGTTACGCTCGAAACATACATTATAACAATAAATACAACGTGTGAAAAAGTCATAGAATATATTTTTTCCCAAACTGGTCGCAGCTTATTCAAACTAATTGGGATAAGTGGGGAAGACTCTAAGCTTAACAGTGCATCAAAGTTCAGTCTGGTATGAGTGAAATCAGGATAACATATTTAGTGCACTCTTGTTTCGAGAACATGTTATGACGCTGGGTGGCGAAACAACGAAGAGCAATAAAAAAAAATTCGAAACTCACAAATCGCTCGAGCAAGTCAGCTCTATTGCATGTGCAAGTTTCAAGGTGGGAGAAGAAGTTAAGGAGGGCCAGGAAGGGGTGGAAGATGACCTCCACTTTAGACGGCCAACAAAAAGTCAAACCGATAAACATGTGCATGTTTTGTTGAATTTCGACAGTCAAATGAGTATTCGGTTACTAGCTGATACTCAGAGAATTTCAAATACTGTTGAGCACGGCATCATTACATACAAATTGAACATGCATGGTAATGCACTCAACCACATGCCTTTGCACATCCGTAAATTCCTGGCGAAGCGCAACATCACATCACCTGGCCCTGCTATCACAGCCTCCCCTGCAATTTGGACCTAGCTCCAGATGTTTTTTTTTGTTATTTCGGAAAGTACAGCACTAAAAGGATGCCATTCGACTGCATTTACGCTATCCAAGCGGCCGTGACCACAACTTTGAAGGATTATATACCACATACGTGTGTGTATGTGTGTATGTGTGTGTGTGTGTTTCGATTCTGAGCCTGCACACTTCACCTCAAGGTTTGGAATAAAAATAATTATAATAAAAGCAGTAACATACCTGTTACCCCAAGGAAATATGCGGCTACTGAAGTAATAAGAAAGATGACAAAGACAAAATTCTTTTGGCGTTCACCTTGTTTTTTAGGAGCGGCTGAAAAGTAAACAAAATATTGAATATTTGGTCTGGGAAAAAATTGTGGCTTTTCCTGGTACAAAGTTTTAATTGCAAATAACTCAAGAAGAACAGATCGCAGCGACACTACTAAATGCTGGTTAAAAAGGTGTCACTTTGAGCAATATTTTGAGTGTATAAATATCAAAATTGGTGCAGTGGTTATGAAAGTTATAGTTAGTTGCATTTAAAAATGGATAAAAGTCATGGAAAAACGCTTTATTTTGCAATATTATTATGACAAAGGAAAGAATGCTGCCCATGAATGCTTGTAAAAAAAAAAGTGCAATGAACGCTGAAGGTACTTTATCAAAATTTGCTGGAAATAATTTGCTAGCCTTCATTTTGGCAATTTTGATGTGTAAGATGAGTCGCGCTTCGGTCATCCAATCACTGAAAAAGCTGATGAATTCTTTAAAAAGTCAATCAAAATAAGTATATGAGCAGTGTCTATATTGGTATGGAGTTAGGCATTGACCGCAAAACTGTTTTGAAACATTTACACAAACTGGCTAAGCTCGATGTATGGGTTCCTCATGAGTTGAGCGCAAAAAAACATGATTATTAACATCTACAATGCGCTGCTGAAACACGCGAAATCGCACCACATCTGAAGCATGTCATAACAAGTGTTGTAAAATAGATCACATATGACAATCGTAAGCGTCAAAGACTATGGACAAGGATGGTGAGCCATCAGTAGCATTCGCGAAGCCAGGATTGACACTGAAAAAGGTAATCCTTCACCATGAGCTACTTCCAGGTGGTCAGGTGATTTATTCTCAACTCCACTGGGGACAACTAGAGAGATTACGCCAGGCAATTAAATTAAAATGGCCCAATTGAATAAAAGAAACTATGTTGTCTTCATGACAACGTCCGACCACACACTTCTTTGATGACCTGTCAAAAATTGCACAAATCGCTTGGGAAGTTTTGATACATCGGGTGTATAGTCCTAACATAACACCCTCTGACTGTAACTTGTTTTGATCTTTGAAGAACTCTATCGATATAATTAATCTGCTTTCAAAAGAAGCCTGTGAAAACTACTTGATTCAGTTTTTGAACCAAAAATCACAGAAGTTCTTCATTAATGGCTCTACAGGTAAATAAAGCAACAAAGATAATAATGGAGCATATTTGATTTGAATAAATCTGTTTTCACACTATAAGAGGGCCAGTTGAATTTCACTAAAAAAATGCCAAAAACTTTTTCCTAGACCTAATATGTTTGCAATTTATTAGAGTAAACTTTTACTCCATATGCAGCTTTCGATAATTATGATCTATAATTTTTTTTTCTTTATTTAATTCTTTTGTATTATACAACATAATATAAATATAAATACCAAATATATATACATAAAATTTAAATGCAAAAAAATATACATATGATAATATAATGCATATGATAAAATTAAGAAAGGTGTATTAAGATATTTCAAGTGATAAATGAATGAGTAAAGAACAAACACTAAAACAAATTTACGAGGCAAATATAGTTGGAAATAGGAGCAGTCAGACCGGAGAAAATTTGGCACGATCAAGTATTTAAAATACTTGGGCCTGGTTAGGTCAAGAGTCGTAATGATCGCCGGGTATGTATGATGAGATGCATGAATTTGGAAGAGGCGAAGATTGTTTGCAAAAACAGATTGGTGTGGCGTTCTTTTCTTTCTGCTTACTCTTGTGGAAAAGCAGCATGAAGGTTAACTAGTTTTTTTTTCAATATCGTCATAGTGATTTTTATCTCTGGATTTTCACTAATTCTTTGATATGTTGCAGAAGTGAGATGAACATTTTTCATCTGTAAAATTACAGAATACATAGTACTTCTACTATTCCTTGCGTTATAGATATGTGTGTTCGACGCTGATTGAATACTACGTATATCTAAGCAATTTTTCGAAAATTGGTACAATAATAATTTGAATATGAAAGGTGCGCTATATTTTACGTCTGTATGTAAATATTAAATAACCATTTAAAAAAAATATTTATATTGGTATTTTTATTTAATTTGGCCCTTTACAATTTATTTTAACTATTTTTAGAATACAACATCAATAAAATGGCCGCCTTTATTGATCAAAGAAAAACGTGCCCTTTTTGCTGAGTTTTCCATCACTTTTTTGATCTTCTCAGGCGGTATAGCAATGATTTCGACACGAATGTTTGCCTTGAGCTCGTCAATGGTCTGTGGCTTGCTGGCGTATACTTTGTTTTTCAATTAACCATAACTGGCTGTTGGCAAATATTCTTCGAGTCAATTACACTTTATACGTAAACAAATGCAAATCATCCTTTACAATGTTTCACAAAGTGGTTTCACTGGCGTCAAAATGCTGAGCGCGGTGACAATACGACACATGTGGGTTCTGTCACATTCTTTTTTACTGCTTCAACCAGTTCATTGGAACATCTTGAACATTGATGAAAAGAATGTGGACGATATTCCACTGTCTCTAATAGTGTTGTCAGACGGTGCTTGCTGGCCACAAAATTTTCGACAATTGAGTTAACATAATTGAAATACTATTTTCAATGTGCAGCGTCACTACTTCATCACGTTTTTTCAGTGTTAAGTGGTTCATGTTTGAACTTATACTGAATTGAAGTTTTAAAAACACGTTTATTTTAGTCAATTGGTTGATAATGTAAAGTAATTTAATTTTTGAAAACCAGCATTAAATATTGCGCACCCTGTACATAATGCAGCACACGCATTTCGTTACCCTATGGTGGAAAGTGTATTTTTAAAAGCATTGCATTCTAAAATAAATAAACAAATGATTCATGAAAAAGTCGCAATAATAACATTAATCATAGTTTTATTGACTCTTTGAACAGGTTGTAGAAGAGGTTGAAAATACAGTGCCCGTAACTTTGACAAAAATGTCTTCCAAAGAATGTATTTAATTACAGCTCAGCTAGGTAATAAATGTTTTGTTTGACCAAATCTGTTATAACAACACACGTGATCTGGGCTGGAATTAAGATGAACGAGTTGACTACGTAGTATAGATAAAATTAACTTTACTTCTGGACATTTATTTTTATAATGACTATGGTATTTTAAAACCAGGTTGTCAAGCAGTCTTATCCATAGTTAAAGGTACCAATTTTTTTATTAAATATTTATTTTTTACATAATATAAAAAAAAGTTACAGCTATCCACATTACATACTTAAAATATAAACTTTGGTACTTAATCAATGCCTTGGAATTGTTTTCAGATACTCAATTTTCAAAGTTGAGTATATCATAAATGTCAACACATTAATTTATATCTTAGCGTCATTACATAATTGCGAGATACTAAAGATTCTTAAGTTTTATACTTCCAGGCTGTAGAAAATATGTGAAACATAAAATTGTAATTTGACTCGGGGCAATATTATAATAAATACTTACTGTCTCTTTTTCTCTCTTAATTACAATATTTTGGGTGTTACACGTCAAAATATTAAATTTGATGTACAGGTATAAAAAATGAAATGCAAACATATTAAGGCTAGTACATACGAAGGAATACATGTGCAATAGGATGTATTCTTTGGAGACCACTGAGGGCATCCAAACAGACGTTAGGATATTTCTTTACAAAACTGAGACAAATATTATAAACCCTGAGCCATCCTCTAAATTCAGAAAGTTCTAAAGTTTACATGCTACTACCAACCCTTATCCGCACCCAGTGGTGCATAGGGCACTGCATAGTATTGATACAGTGTTATCTCGATTACTACTTGTATGAAGGCAAGGTGATCACTCCTTCGCTCTACGGACCAGTCCAGGGTAATATTAAATAAATAATTTTACCTTCGCCCCCTGGTAATCGAACCTGGGACCTCCAGCACGGTAACTAAACACGCTAACCATTACACCCCGGAGGCGTACAAAGTTTATATGGTGCACGCAAACTGAAAACATTTTCTTGACCAACATCATTAAAATTATCAGAATATGAATTTGCCTGTGTGGTCCACTCCCTCGTGTATATGACATATTAGAAAAAAATGCATCTGTGGACATAAAAGTAACTGAAAACTGCAAGTAGATACAGCATAATGTTATGGGACAGAACTGTTTTCAAACAATGTATTGCCGAAATGTCTCCTAGTATGTGCTAACCCTTATACTTACTCAATATCTGTGATATGATTACTTTGCTGATGCTTGGACCAATTTTATTCGATGCCATACAGATATAACGACCAGCATCACTCTCATTAGCGTTTTCAATTATCAGCGCCCCCTTGTAGTCCACGTATGGGTTGTTTCCCTTGCGCCTGGAAGTGTACTTTTTGTTATCAGCTGCGGAAGAAAAAAAACAGTAAGTATCGCAAAACACAAAATGTATTATAACATTTTAAAACATTAATAATAAATAACAGGAATTCAGTGAATGGATGCAACTATTTTAACCTTTTCCAGTCTCAAAAGATTCCACTAGGCCCACAATAGGTGTACAATATTTCAAGAGAAACTAATATTTTCCATTTTTTAAATAAACTCGTGTTCCGATATAATTCCGACTAAAAGGTTTATATTCAGTTAATTTCCTGATATATAAAAATGTGGTGGAAAAATATCATCTAAACATTCATACATCTAAGTAAATCTCGCATTTATTTTTTCTTAAAAGCGGCAATAATCAAACCACTTTTTTTAAACCAAGGATAATTGTCATTTACAAATATTAATTTGAAAAATAATGATATCGTAGCTGGTAATCTATCTACAAACACACGACAGAAACATTCAAATTTGAATTTGAATTTGACAGTTCATAGCTGTCACCTCGACAGTGCTGCCATATGCCAAACCAAAAATCTGAATCAAACAGTCTAGAACTCTGTATAAAATCTGTATAGAATCAATATCTCAAAATCTGTGTAGGTGCCTTTTTGCCATTGCTTTAAAATTTTGATACAAATAGCACGATCTGTTAGACAGAACTTACAGTATGCATATTCTTCACCCTTTTCACTTGTTTCTAAACAAGTCTTAAAATAATTATCTTCCATCAAGCACTGATTAAAACGTTGCGTATTACGCGACGTGTATAAAAAATGAACACTCGGTCACATGAACAAAATAGACAAAATGGAATCCTGCAGTACGCTGCATAATTGCGTAATGTTCCATGACTAGACAAAATAGTACCCTACTCAATAATAAATAACGCACTCCAATATAAAACAAATTCTCACCTACTCTTTATCAAATGTTAATCATGCTCGAATCTGTACATATTTTTAATTTTTCTGTTTTATCATATACTATGTCCAATTCCAAAAATCTGTATATAACTAAAAGTGCTACTTAACAGTTAAATCTCTCATCTGAAACGGCAGCCTAAAATCTGTATCAATACAGATAAATCTGTATATATGGCAACACTGCACCTCGAAACGGATACAGATATCTGAGATATTGGCGGGGAGCCGGTAGGTACACTCTGTTCAGATATTTTACCTCTAGTTTTTTTTTTGTAATTATTTATACTTTAATTAAATTAATTTTTAAAGCAATAAAGGTAAAATAACTGTGAATTAGTTACAAAACGCAGGGTTTGTTGTATTGGAGTCTACGAGTCACTAACTTAAACAAGACTAACTTAAACATTTTGCACTCAAAATGTATAGTTTATTTATCTTGGTTTTATTTTCTTAACGCTTTTGGATCTAATAGTATATTATTAAGCCATTTCCGCCACTTTGATGTGCGACTAAAAACCGAAAATGAACGGATCAGGAAATACTATGGACAAAACCAAAAGATAGCGACAAAACTTCTCTTAAAAAAATGACCGTATTTAGGAACAATAAGGCGAAGTCACGATTTCACGTTTTTTTGTAGTTAACTCAAATGGAGAAAAATGTAAGAGTATATATATTTGGATATTCTGCACCTACACAGAGCATCACGTCCTCCTCGGGAGACATTTTCACTACTGCCCGGACTTCGATTACATACGGAAGTTAACATTTTAATTACGTAGTTTAGGTAACTTATTTTTAGATTTGGACTCCTATTTTTAATTACTTTGGCATTTTTAAACCGGTTGTCGATCTGCAATGTCAGAAAGTTAAAGTAACCGAAAAAATTAAACAAGCATTAGTTTTTTTTACCGATCGAATTTGAGTTTTCTTTATTTACGCTACTTACTTTAAATATAAAGTTCTGTATGTAATCGATGCCAACAAACAGTTGTGAAACTAAGTTTCTTTTAACTTTTCCGAGACTCAAAAAAATCAATTGTTGAAGGAACGCATTGTATGGAATACGCGGTAAATGTATATTCACTATGAGGGTACGTTTTTTTCATTCATTCAAACCCTTTTCCGCACCCCAATGGTGCATAGGGCACTGCATTATAAACATAGTGTTATCTTGATCGTTAACACACGAAGGAAAGGTGATCAGCCTTCCGCCTCAGGTAACAGTCCTGGGTAATATTGAATAAATATTAGAGTGAAAAATCACTTATATTTATTTGACCCCCCCCTGGGAATCGAACCCGGGACCTCCAGAACGGTAGCCGAGCGTGCTGACCATCAAACTACGGAGGCGGACGTTTTTTAGTGAAGAAAAATCTCCATACATATTTTCGTTTAGAAAAAGGAAAGGCTAAATTCCCTACCGTTATCTGATTTCCATGTAATGCAAGGTGGGGGTACTCCCTGTACGTTGCAGACCAATTTCGCTGTTTCCTTTAGTTTTACAACAAAGACTGTCACTGAATCAATCCATTCTGGGGGGGCTGAAAATAAACAAAAGTCATTAAAACTGAAAAATATAAAAGGTCATTTACATCGCTAAGCATAACCTGTAAAACACAATGTAATTTATTTATTTTTTTAAATATAAGTGTTTTAAAATAGTGATTACCTATCAATAAATGAGTTAATGCTTAAAGCAAGCCTAGCTATGTATAGTTTTTAAGTATCGCATAAATATAACATTTTATTTAATTGATGACGTGGTAACAGCTTTATCTTAATGCATTGATTGTTACATATGAACGAAGAAAAGTTTAAAGCTTTTTTTAGTTTCTTACTAATTATCACTCACAGCCCTTTACCACAGAGGTAGGCGCAGAGGATAGATCGGCAGACTATTATGTTTTTATGGACATACTTCGTCTTTTCCAAATTCATACTCATACTTATAGACACACGCCTATTGTTCCGAATTGGCTTTACAACTTTCTAGAATTTAAAAACCCATGACAGATATCCTTCGGCCTTCCTCGGCTTCTACTTCTAATTACATTCTCTCCTTAAATCTGAAAACCGTTCGATCCTCATATATTCGCTCCATCTGATCAAATCAGCCAGAACTTTTTTTTTCCTAACAATAATTGTTTCAGCTTTCAACTTAGTTAAAATCTTTGAAAAATAATCATTTCAGCAAGCTCTATTATAAGACACTATTTACTCACAGGTTACTTGCAGTTCGGAGGAAGCAGTTCCAATGGTTTCTGACTGGTATTTAACAATACACTGGTAAACACCGCTATGCTCGACGGTGATATTTGGTATGGTAAGGGAATTTTCGAAACTGACGTCTGTTTTAAGGAGTTCACCGTCCTAAGGAATGGAAAAAATATATAAATATACAAATATATATATATATATATATATATATATATATATATATATATATATATATATATATATATATATATATATATATATATATATATATATATATATATATATATATATATATATATATATATATATATATACATAGTTGACAAAAAATATATTTCAAATATTGCACCGGAGGTAGAAACTACGCATTCATATCACCTCCCAGGAACTATCACTATGCTAAAGGCTTTTCAAGACATGCAGAAAAAGAAGGGATGAATCTTGAGAACTAGTAATAGCAGGTACAGTAGAAGATATGCTCACAAGAGTACAGTCTTCCACAAGATCTCCAAATAATGGAGCTACACTAGATTCTTCTTAAACCTGGCATTTGAGGGAATGGAGACGAATTGTATACGCAGTCGCTGGCATCTATTAAGACCACAGCACTCAGTATTGAGAAAGAAAGAACGAACGAGTAGAACAAACTCTAAACAAGGTTCCTATATGCATCGTTCATCAAATTTGGTCAACGATGAATATGGGTATGTTCTACTCGACATTGTCAGCACTGCGATCGCGTACATAGTGAGACGATATTTATATCGTGGTGTGTCCCAATTTTCACATAATTTGTCTTGGACTTGACCTTTGATCTTTCCCTTTTAAAAATATAATACAATGTATAAAAAATAAATATCAAGCCACTTATTGAACTTTTTACTGTGCAAAAGATCTTTTTAGGTAAAACCTGAAGGTTTTTTCTCCATTTTGAAAAATTATTTAGTTTCTTTAAAAAAATAATTAAGCAATACATTTTCTTCGAAATGCAAAGACAACACATTCTGTCTTGTAGCGAGTAAATATTAAGTAAAAAATATGCCGCTTTTGCTAGGATATAGTACATTTTCCGGGCATTCCGAAAACATGCACAACTGAAAATTGTCGATTTTTTAAATATGACGTTCTTGAAAGGAGTGAGCGATATGTGAAATTTTAGAAATGCAATGCAACAAATACCTGTTTTTTTGTTTTTCATTATTGTAAATGTATTTATGTAACTGTAAAATTTCCAAATAAATCAAATAAAATAAAGACGACGAATAAGGCGTCGTCCTAATACAACGCGATTATCGCGAATTTTATTCGTACGAATCCGCGATTACACACACAGATCTCGAATAAGTGTCCTAATTGGCATTCTAAGCTAAAAGGTTTGATAATAATAAGTTCGTACGAACGCGCGATCGAACATATTGATGTCGAATAGGTGTCCTAATTGAGATTCACGCGATAATCGCGTCGCGTCATCGGCGGCGAACGAACGAATCGCGCGGCTATTAGGACACCCGATTTTCGCTATCGCGCGATGATCGCGTCGTTAATTCGCGCGATGATCGCGTATTCGCGTTGTATTAGGACGACGCCTAAGTGTGTACAAGTATAATAAGAACACACAGTGAATTTGTAAGCTCCGGGCTAGAATTACAACGAAAGGTAATCGAGTTTACTAATGCGCAGTGAAAATAACTTAAAATTTTCTTAGACACTTTTATTTTTAACGACTTGAGCATTTTCAAACCGTTTGTCAATCAGTATTGTCAGGAGGTTAATGATATTGAAAATAAAATTGACGAATATTAGTTTTCGCGGAAGTAATAAACAGTGAACGCGTTACCTTTTCACTCTAATTCTATCCCTGGGTGGGGTTCGATACGCAAGTTGACGTTTTAACTACATAGTATAATTAGTTTTTAATTTACTGATATTCGCTATCCTTTATTCATTATTTATTCGGTAACTTTAACTTTTCAACAGTACGAATCTCAAGTTCAAAATGTGCAAGTCATTAAAAACAAAAGTTCAGGAGTAATGTAAAAATTATCTGCAATACGTAGTTAAATCGGTAACTTCCGTATGGAGTCCCAGCTCTAGAATTTAATTTAATTTTGATGTAAATCCCCCTAATGGCTATATGCATACATACCTCATATAATAATAAAATACATGTAAATAGTCTAATTAAAAAAAAATAGATAATAAAAAAGAGAAATGTCTAAATAATTGTACGTAAATGCTAAAATACTGTTAATAAATATTATCACGAACGATATAATGAATATTAAAAAAACAGCTTTCCATTATTTGAATTTTAATATTTAAAATTATCCTCCAATGTTACTTTTATTTTTGCTTCCTTAGGATCAAGAAAGAGTTTTTTTCTCTTACTATTTTGGCTAATGTAAAATACTGGTTTTAAAGATTTTTATTGTAGCAATGAATAAAAATAAACTGTTTTACTGGCATTATCTGTAAAAACACATTTCTACACTAAATTTAAATTGAATGTTATCAGTGAAATATGAGATATTAAAAAAAAGATAAATACGTTTTGTTAACTGACGGGTCGATTGAAAAAAGTGTAGGTACATAAAACAGGTTACCGCTTTCCAGTTAGATATTGGAAAACATCTTCATATGAAAAAACTTGTATCATGAAATCGTTTGGCTCTTAAGCATATGTTATATAAATCAAAAGGAGTTTTATTTTTACTTATTTCATTTTTGTGATTTTGTGTGGCAAGACTAATTATTTGCAGATTTAAAAAAAAAACAAACCTAAATTTGAACTTAATATAATTTGCGATAAACTTTTCTAGGTAAAATCTCATGAGTGAGAAAATGAAAGTACGATTTAGACAGAAGTATGGGTATAAGTTGTTTCAATCTATTCGATCTTACTAATTCTACAAAATTGTGCATTTGAGAAACGCATGCCTTTTAATCTTCGTAACCCCTTACAAACTGAAAAGTTAGAAGTCACTGCTAGTGACGTGTTTATGCAATAAAAGCTTAAGTTTTGAAAACTCAAAAAATCTCTTTAATTTTACATTATGGAATACTTTGCAGCATCAAGTTTTTTTAACAGTCTTATCTATCAACCCGAGCGAAGCATAATGAAAAACAAATGCCTAGTCAAGTTTAAAAACGTCTCCTTCCGTTAATTGTCATTATGTTGAATTAAGTCCTCCACTATGTTTCCCTGAGATATATTGTTATAGTGACAGAACCATTGAAGAGTTGTGTTAGTGTTTAAAAAAAAAAAACAATTGTCTCCATCATCATTAAGCGTCAGGACAGTGAGAGTGAACGAAGACGAAGAATTGTTCCAGATTCCAGCTCCGAAATAATTCAGCTACACAAATTGCATAGAATGTGTAGTTCGCTGTTTTATCTATACCCGTGTTAAAACAGATTGTCATTGTACCAGCCGTGTCGTGAGTTCGCTTAGCAAAGTCGCACACCTATTAGAAACTCCAGACGATAGATGTCACTATTCACCCGCAGCACAATTTTAGCTGTATGTACCTATTAATTTCTAAACGGGTCCTAAGAAAATTATCTACAAAAATGCTTTTCTCGCCGATAATTACTCATTTTTTCTTGATGTTTAGGTGATCGCGTGAAAAGTGTGATAATTTCATTGGATTTAAGCAAAACCTGTCACCTGACAAGCTTTTGAAGTGTTAGAACGCAATAAATTTCATGACTCCAAGACTAACTGTAATGTCTAATGAGTGAAAAATGTTTTTTTTTAGTTTCACAGAAAAATATTCATTTTTCGACCTAGTCGATTTCACTAATTCAAGAAAATGGTGCATTTGAGAAATGCGCCTCTTTATATTTTCGCTACTTCTTTCAAACTATAGAAGTCGCTACTAGTGACGTATTTATGTAATAAAAACTAAAAGTTTTCGTTAATTTCAATACTCCCTTATTTATTTTTCAAATGCTTTCCATAGGAATTAAAATGTACAAGTAACGTGAGACAGTTTTACTTTCAAACGTAAATCCGAGAACACATTTTCCATATTTATTTATTATTTGTAGTAAAATTACAAGTCGCTTAACACTTTAATTTTATACTTTATGTGAGAGATACTAGTAAAACAGGTTTAAATTGTATTTTTATTATTATTTACGTGACTTTGTTTGTTCTTGTCACCAAAATTAAAAAAATAAATGCGGATAACAAAAGTTATCGTTTATCAGAAGTGAACCTCTATTTTGCAAAATCAAGACTGAAGATAATTGGATTCTCAATATGATTGAGCTGCAGATCTACATTAAAATATGATATTTCAACATTGTGCCTAATCAAATTAATTGCAGCATCATCTCATAGTTTCCGCTGTTTAAATCTATACAGGCGTTAAAACAGATTGTCATCTTACCAGCCGCTAGCTCGCTTAGCAAAGTCGCAAACCTATTTGAAACTGCAGACGATAGATGTCACTATACACCAGCAATACATTTTTTTAAACAGTACATATTTCTAAACGGGTCCTAGGTAAATTATTCACAAGATTTTCCATACTTGCCAATAATTTCAGATTTTTTTATTGGTGTTGAGGCGACCAAAGTGAAAAATCTGATTTATTGAATTTAAGCTTAAGCCTATCTCCTGACCTTCAAAGTCTGACAAGTTTTATAGATTCTATCGACAATAGATTAAAAGCGTTAAAATACAATAAATTACACGACTGCAAGACTAACGGAACCTTTTATGTTGATAAATAATAAATAATAAATAATAAAAATAAATAAAAGATAGAAGAGATGAGAAAATAGTGTAATTATCTACAACATTCCGGAAAAATAGGTTTCAACCAGTTTTAAAAACTCAGAAAAGACGATTATTTAGAGACCGATTTGTATTATTAATACTATTTTTAAATCTATCAAACTTGATGTCTTAAAGGTTTTTTGTATCGATAATAATTTAAATAATAATCCGCGCCCCATGAAACTATTTCTTATTGAGTCCCGTCTGGCATTTTTCTTTACGATTAGAGACTGACCTGTGCCGTGAAGAAAACCAAATTAATGTTATCGCAATATAATCAAATTAACTTAAAAAAAAAAACTAAAAATATATCGTGATGTGCATTATATGAAAAGAAAATACTAAAATTTAATTAATACAAAAACCTCTTTACGGCTGTATAGTTACAATATAATATAATTAAAGAAAACACTTCGTTTTTTACCACTTGAGTTTAATTATAGACTACATGTTTCAGAAGCTAAACTTCCATCATTCAGGTCTGTATAATAACTATTATACAGACCTGAATGATGGAAGTTTAGCTTCTGAAACATGTAGTCTATAATTAAACTCAAGTGGTAAAAAACGAAGTGTTTTCTTTAATTATTGTAACATGTCTTACCACAAAGTTAATGCCGAAACAATAAATACAATATAATATGCTTTACATACATTTTACTTGGTATATGTAATTGAAACATCCTCCAGATATTTACCACCTACCTCACTCTCTGTTCACAGATATTTTACCTGTATTTTAATATATTATTTAAATAATTTATACTTTAATGTGTTAAATTATTTTAAAAAAATAGAGGTAAAATAACTGTGTACATTACATTATTGCATCATTAATAAAACCTGAACCAGTGAACCTATGTTGAATTTCTTAAAAGCTAAATTTACTGACATTTGTGACTTTATTAAAAAAATATATTAGTGTTTTATTTCTACATATAATTATGGATGCTGTCTTAGCAAAAATGAGATTATTAACAATTACATTCCATTACACTCTTGTATTTTTTATATATATGATATAGTAAAGAAGCAATCGAAGCAGTCGAAAATAAGACGTTTTTACATAAAAGATTAAAGGGTTCTTACTCTCTTTCCTATTCAAATGAATTGAAGAAAGCACGCTTACATTTTAAATTTCCGTCAGGAAAATTTTATGACCCTCAATATAAAGGGTGTTTTTTTAGAACTTGAGAACTTTAAATAATAATACAAGACAGAAATATTGTTGAAATGATTTTTTTATTATTATAATCTGGTAGATAATTTCATGGCATTTCTTTTTAAATATGATTTCTGGCATATGTCCGCTACGACTACGAGTTACATGTCCATTCGATGAGTCCAATTTTTCATTACTTTTTCCATTAAATCTTGCCGTATGGCGTCAATGGTGGCTTGAATATTGGCTTCCAATGCTTATAAGTAAACCCTTTTCTGGCAGTTTTGGGCAGTTTTCATAAGACCAGATTGAAAAAATATTTCAAAAATAATTTGGACCGCGCATTGAATTTTTTTAGCTATTTTTACCCGGGTCAATCCTTCTGAATTCAATAAAATTATTTGTGACCGCTCAGTTTCACTCAACTCACGTTTTTTGGCATTTTAATAAAAAATAATGAAGGTTTTGATGAAAAGTACAAAAAAGGACTTTTTCACCGATTAAAATAACTGGAGAGCAATGTCTCACATTTCAAACTTACCCATGAAATTAGTAAAAAGAGATTTTTTAAATAAAGCACGCCCCTAACTGTCGTAGGTCGGGATAGAAGGTAATAAGTAGTAGGTAAAATCCATCAAAATACGATACAATCCGAAAATATTGCAAGAATTCCAAGAGTGGCAGTATTTAAAGACATAAACCAATTCTGCAGGGGGTGCCTAATACATTTGGCCACCACTGTACTTGTATAATCGAAAATCGTCTTACAACTTGCACACGCTAGTATGAAGTAGTGCGGGTCTGCAATCTAGATTAATGAAATGTTTAAAATCTTATAATTCTTAATACAGGTTAGGTTTTGTTATCAAAGTAAGTGCTTATAATAAATAAATAATAAAATATAAATACAAATAGTTACAAGTCACCATATGTATTTATATTTTATTATTTATTTCTTATGTACAAATTGTGATTTGAATCAGATGAGCTATTTTCTCTCAACGGTGGTCTTGACTGTACCAAATAGCTCAAAATGAGGGGTTTGCAAGGCGGCTTCCCGTGACCTAATGATTTCAGCGCGATATGTAAAACAAGAAGTTTCCAGAGTACTCGTCACGGAACCGAGACGCCAATTTCTTGAGCATCAATATTAGGGGAGGGTTGATATGTAGGTAATGTATGGATGTCACAGCATGACGCAATGTATACACTTTTGTTTAACTATTTAAAGACTTGAACCCAACGGTACATAGAGTAGCGCATTGGATACACGGTAATGGAGAGAAGGCGATTATTGGACCAGAAGTGGACACAGTTGGCGCGATACAGACGAGAAAAGAGGAAGAGCTCAGGGTGAAGGACATCACTACCATATGGGAAGCAAAAGAGGAAGAATTGTTGATAGATAAAAGAGAAAAACACCATCCGCTCGAGGTTGCATACCAGCACTCACAAACATGTTTACGAATCTATTGAGAAAATTCTCTGAATAAAAATAGCAAGTAGCATCTACTTAACTGAAACTTTATTATATGCAACGTAAAGAAATAATGTTAAAAATGCATTAAATATTGTATATATGAAAAAGGAAATTTATGTTGCCATGTGGTAAACCTATGAATCATAAAATATGCTTTGTTTTTGCTTTTAACACTACTATGTAAAAAATGTTGTATAGCGAGTAAAATATTTGAAAGCTTTTTTCTAAAATGTGCGGAATATTGCAAAACTATTTTAAAGTAAAGCTTTCCTTCAGTGGAAGCACAACTGAAATTACATAAAGTATATATATGTATATATTACCTGGATTGGTTAAAACCAAGAACCCTCTATAGGTATAAAAATTAAAATGAATTAATGGGAGTCATAAATAACTCTTTTGACCCTTGAAAAATAATGAGATTTATTAATTTCTCAATTTAAAAAAAATATTTTTCCATCGATAATAAGCTAGTTTAAAATAGGTTTCCTTTTTTGTCTTAGGCATTATTGGCTTCACCCAGTAGTAGACAAATACAGGTAAATAAATGTACGTGTGATAAACTAGTATTTAATTTTAAAATATGATGAAAGAGAAATTATACAAACTGAACTAAGTATTTTTTTTATGTATTTTTTATGTACGTTAATATATTGTATGAAATAAATTTCATGATTTAATTTCCCTACCAGCATGATTTTTTTTATAATAAATTAAAATATAAGTTATATATATTTAACATAATTATGGCTTTTTAACATTTTTCCAATCCCAACCTGTCCAAATTATAGGTTTAACTTTTTTTTGAACAAATGACCTGATATGTCTCTGGAGTATCTCGATGAAGTACTGTTATCTTGAACGTAATATTAATAATTTTTTATCTAAAATTTTAACAGTATGACGAACTTCACAAATAAAATTAATAAAATCGATCTCATATTCAAAATATGTTTATCATTTGTATAAGTAAAATATTCAAGGTCAAAGAAATTTCGATACCCCTCGAATAAAAATTATAGGGAAGGAACATGAAAAATACAAACATAATAAATAATAAATTTACTGATGAAAAATAAACATTTTTATTTAATTCGTTCTGCTATTGTCGGGACTCGAACCCGGGACTCTACATCCAATTACATCAGTTATATTGTAGAATGAATTCAGCGGTTATGTGTTTTTAGTGATATTTGAAATATTGAGCTAAATGTACAAGTCCGATATCGCTCACTCCTTTCAAGAACGTCATAAATAAAAAAAAAACTTGATTTTCAGGAGAACGTTTTTAAAGTTTAAAAGTATAATATAATGTTGTAAAAATAAATATCAAGCCACTTACTGAATTTTTCACTGTACAACAGATCTTTTTAGGTAAAACCCGAAAGTTTTTTCTCCATTTGAAAAATATTTAGTATACTAAAAAAAAATTAAACAATATCGATTCTTCAAAATGCAAAAACAACACTTTCTGCCCTGTAGCGGGTAAATATTGAGTTAAAAATATGCCGCTTTTGCTGGGATATAGTACATTTTCTGGGCGTTCAGTAAACATGCACAACTGAAAATTTACGATTTTTGATTTATGACGTTCTTGAAAGGAGTGATCGATATATCCAACGTTCTCATACCTTACTCCAGTTTATTTAAGTATCTCTTTACGGTAAATTGAGAGAAATTTATAGGCAAAACTTTTTCAGCCTTGATACATGATATTACTTAAATTGTTAACAACATTTTGAGTGTGTCCAAATACTTGTTCACAAAATCTGGACCAATATAAGAGTTTCTGCTTAGTAAAAAGCTTCTTTACATCTCACCAATAGATGTCTCTAGTGAAGTTCTAGTGATTCAAGAACAAGGTTTCTAAATTGGTTCATATACATAGGACTTCCAAGAATTTGAGTAGTGTGGTTGTCAATAATGACTGGAATTGGTGAATGTTACACGTGTGTAAAGTGATCACTTAAACCAGCCTATGACGGTCGTCAGCCCCGTAAATGCCCAGACTTCCATATTCTTCTTCATCTTTGATGAGAGGTCAAAAAATAATACTTAAACTGTTCATATTATTACACGATCACTTACCTTCAACCAGCTCACATTCAACTCGGTATACTCCTTCGGAGCTTCCACTTGGCATTTGATCGTGGCTGTTGTCCCCGGGCTCTCGGTGGCAGCGCGCGGTTCGACCAGCACCACCACAGGGGTATATACCACAAGTCTGAAAGGATGCGAACAAACAAAAAAAGGAAAATCATTATTATCCACACGTTAGGTTTATTTTTATGTATATTCGGATAATCACCCGAGGTTATTTAACTCTTCACCGCATGACTTTTTTTTGCATGACTGCATTGACAGTTCGTCTTCGAGAGACAAGCGAAGTTATTATTTTGGCGTTCATAGCGCGTCTTTTGGCTATATTATGAACTATATACGTGAGTATTTTGTCCGCCTCCGTAGTGTAATGTCCGCCTCCGTAGTGTAATGGTCAGCACGCTCGGCTACCGTTCTGGAGGACCCGGGTTCGATTCCCAAGGGGGGTAAAATAAATGTAAGTGATTTTTTCACTGTAATATTTATTCAATATTACCATGGACTGGTACCTGAAGCGGAGGGCTGATCACCTTTCCTTCATGTGTAAACGATCAAGATAACACTGCGTTTATATGACACAGTGCCCTATGCACCATTGGGGTGCGGATAAGGGTTTTATTATTATTATTATTATATACGTGAGTTATGAATGTATCTAAACAGTAACAACAAAGAATGGTTACTTATATTTTTGAAGAACGTTTTAACACTAACTTTTGGGTATGTAACAAATTTGATACACTATGTAGTGAAGGGTTAATTATAATTATAAGGTGTGGTAGCTCAGTATGGCAAAATAAAGAAAATATATTTCAAACATCCGTAGTGTAATGGTCTGCACGCTCGGCTACCATTCTGGAAGTCCCGGGTTAGATTCCCAGGGGGTCAAATAAATTTTAAGTGTTTTTATCACTCTTATATTTATTCAATACTACCAGATCAAGATAACACTGCGTTTATATGATGCAGTGCCCTATGCACCACTGGGTGCGGATAAGGGTTTGATGATTTCATAATCGTTGTGACGCAATGGAAATATCAAAAATCTATTAAACAATAATCGACAATATTTAAAATGCAGCTGTTAAGAAACACGCTGTGAGCAACGATTATTGAATGAGTTGCTGTTACGTTAAACGGATGGCGCTGCCGTTTTTGTCAAAAAAGCTGTTTAAAAAATAAATACATTCAGTCCGAGGTATACCAAGCAGTATACAAAAAGACGCGTACCATAATTTTAAAGCGATCGGTAGATGACTTGAGATTTGAGGTTTTGAATGAACAATTTGTTTTAATTATAAGTACCCTATAACGGTTACAATAAAAAAATTGAAGTACGATACAAGTTTTTAAAGAAGTCCAAAAAAATAAAATGAGGAATAATTAAGGTACGTAAATGGTTTCGAAAATTTGGCAACTTTGAAAATTGAAGTTGATCGTTCTTTGTCCGTCTGACCCTTTAGAGTAGACACCCTTTCCAAGGCAGATGTGCCAGTATGAAACGTGATGTTATTGAATAATAAGTAACACTTACGCTATGTCAGTGTTCTTTAAAGGAGTGTCATAAAAAGTCGCGCATTTGTTAGTCCAGTAGTCAACTGATGATATATATTTCCTTTTCAACAATGCTTCTCCAATATTGTCGAGTGCCTTATTAAGCTTTGTGGCTATGTAAATGCCCGTCATGGATCCATACCACCTGGAAAAAGTGTACGATTTGTGGATTTCGAGTAGAAATAAAAAATTATCTTATTTTTTTATTATTATTTATAGAAATCATTAAAGTTTTGAGAGCTATGGAACATATCGTAGTCACACAGGAGAATGTGACGAAGTGCATTTTTTTACGAAAACGTGATTATTGACTATTTGATATCTTACTAGCTCAATATTGCCCCGTAAAATTCCCAAAGCGATTTTAAACTTGGAAGTACAACATGTTAAAAATGACTGCATAGATGTTTAATTTCTTGCCAAGCAAAAGTGACTTAAATGGCCCTCCTGAACATTTTACGTTTTGTTAGTTGGTCACTTTCTCCTGTACGACTACGATATAGTATTTTTTCAGTTGGAAGTTTGTGCTCTGCAGGTGATTTTTCATGAAAACGGCACTATTATTAACTTTTAAAGCAGTCAGTTAGCAAAAGGAGTTTCTGAGATTTTAACGATCGCAGATTGATAATGATATATTTCAGGCAAAGAATTCTTAATTGCAATACGCAATTCAAGAGATTACTTACTGGTTATTCTTCGGCAGCGAGAAGTAATTTATGCAAACCGATGAGCTTTGTTTTTCGTAGTCTTTAATGATGGCGAAAATCTCATTCTTTCCAATAGTCCGGTTCGGGTCTAAAAAAACATAGTCTTATAAATTAATTTATGAATGGCCCGAGCCTCAAAATACCGTATCATGTAATTCATGTCAATTTTTTTTTTAGGATCATACATACAAAAATAAATAAATCTAAGATTTATCGTTGCATGTCTCACTGATCAATTTAAGGAAATGGGAGTTTATGCCGCAAACACACACAAAGATGATCGCTACTTTACTTAATAACTTTTTGGAGTCTTGTCTATAGGTAAATTTGAAAAATACACCGCAAACACCCTGACAAATTGAAAGTAAATATTTCTTTAATATAATTTATATTTGAAGCACTAACTTTGTGATTTTCCATTTTATAACCGGTAGACATTATAATTAAGTAAAAATAACATATTTGTAGTAATTTTAATACAAAGTAATATTTTAAATATATTTCTTGAATAATTTTTTGCATAAAAATTTTGCAATAAAAATTAAAAAAACGATATTTTTTGAAATTAGATTCCCCGGAGAAAAAATCCAGTATTGGTATTACAAAGACAAGATTGTATCAAAATATTGTTTAAAAAAATAGTCCTGTTTTGACGTGAAAAATATTCCTTTTACACTCGGTGAAAGGTAAGGTCGACAGAATATAATTTTTTCCCGGGTTTATCTCATTTTATTCCTTTCCCATTTTTATTATAAAAATACGTAAGTATGGATTGAACATATCCGCAATGATATTAAAACAAAAAAGAGGTAAACAATTATAACAATGTGCCTACTCAGTTGTATATGATATGTTTATGAAACCCTTAAATAAGAAATGACGACAGGCGCCGGCGCCGCCGCGGCGCAGTTGGGTAGACGCTCGACTTCGAAACTGGCGTCGGCAAAATAAATTCAAGAAATATTTATCTTCAATCGGTCTGCGTGTTAGTGATATATTTTTCGCATTTATCTTGCTTGTTCTTACTATCCTACATATAGACAACCCTCAATAAGTTGAGGCTTAGAGTGTTATTCTTATAAAAACAAAGAACAAAGCACCACCTATGGCCGGAAATGGGAGCTTGAATCAGTCGGGTTAACCTGCTTCAAATTTTCACAATTACGCATTATGTAGTTTCAATACAAAAAAACTCGTCCTTTGTAGTTAACTCGAGGTTGAGTGCGTGCAGAATGAGATTTTTGTATTGAAACTGAGAATCGGCCGGTTGAAAAGTAAACCCCGAGTGTTTCAAGCTGCTAGCTTGTTTCCATTCGAATTCATAAAAAAAAAACTTTTTTTGACACATTTCTTAAAATTTACATTTACTGTGGAAATTTCCAGATTTTTTTTATTTATTTAAGACGTCTATAAAACAAATACAGTCTCCTCGGGTTCATGTAATATTTAACGATTATTTTGCGTTTATGTTTTTTTTTTCATTCCAAATTTAAAAGCACTTCGACAAATAGAAAAAAAGTTCTTCGTAATTTAAAATTTTGTTTCTTAGATATTTATCATAATTAAGGGTTGGTAATTTTTTGTGAATGTGCTTCATTTCTTCTCAAGTCCCACTTTTTATTTATCGAAGTGTATTGTCTATATGTAATTCTTACACACTTATTAAAATTGTTAAATTGGAAATAATACAAAACTGATTTCGTTAAAATTTAGAATGTTTAACTTTGAAATCGTTTTTCGTACATTACTGGGATAAGGTCAGGACTCGAAATTTAAAAAAAATCCTGATTTTTGTTCTATGATCTCTAGTTAAAACCCATTTTTGATAGTAGCGTAGGTATTTTGCTGAACAAACAGCCGAGAGGTGGAGAGTGTGGAGGGATACTTTTGTAATCTAAGGAACACAATGCTCAATATCAATTTTGTGGTTTGGCCTAAAACTTGCCTTAATGAGTTTACTTCTCAGATTACTCAAGTATGAGGTTACAACCAAATCTATAGAAATGATGGCGAAGTCACTGTGGTTGTCCTCACCTTTAATATTTAATGACATTTTTCTATTTTTCTTCCCCTTTCATGGCTTTTATATTAGGTATATCTTTCGTATCGTCGTCACCACTGCCAGTGTCAGTATTTAATGGTTTTTAGACAGATTTCTAGCCAGCCGGAGGATGTAATTTAAGTTTCCTTTATTATTTTTCTTAGAAGACCTAATTTGGACAACACCATTGTGCCGGTGATGCGTAGCAAAGGAAAGAACAAAGAAAGATTTTCCATCAACAAAAGTTAAACGAAGAATCCATTAGCAAGGTATTTCAATATGTCTGCGAATATTTAATATGGTATTCAAATATGTCCAAACTGCGAGAAGTCTAAGAATTAAAATTAGAATTAGAGAACATCGTCGATGTTCTCTAACGATGTTCTCTAATTCTAAGAATTAGAATTAGAGAACATCGTCGTGGACTAACAAGTAATTATTTTTTGGAATTAGCAAATCATATCATGGAAACTAACCACTCATTTGACTCTCATACACTTAAATTATTACACTCTGCTACAAATAAAGGTCAAGTCACGAATAATTTAGAAAATTTAGAAATACATCAAAATTTAAATTCAGATAAAACAATAATTAATAATATACTGTTTCAAAATACGTCACAATTATTATCAATGTTTCCTTTTACAAAAAATGTTGTTTCTTAACCCCCCTACCTATATTTATTAACCTATATATACACCTAAATATATTTTTATTCGTTAGTTTCAATTTGTACCAGAAGATGAAAACAATTGTCGTTTTCGAAACTAGTCGTAAATAAAAATAAAACTCAATTCAGTGGATTATTGAAGTGTTCAATTTTTATTAAAATAATCATGTCATTCCACAAAGTTAATGCCGAATCAATAAATAATATAAATATGTACCATTAAATTCATTATGAAAGTAATAAAAAAAATCAACCCATATATAGTTGGGTTTTAAACGATAAGTTGATTTAATTTTTATTTTCAAACACAAGACTTTTAGGCTTATATGAAAAAAAGTATTATACGTACGTTAAATAATTTAATAAAATAAAATTGTTAACACTTTGGTTACCAGGCTTTTGGGGTTACTATGCCAGGAAAACCAAAATGTAAACATAAATAATTCAAAAGTAAAATGTGTTTGATAATTTATACACACTCTGTGCCATTATTTTATCTGCGGCACAACGACATTATCTTTTGAGTTTTATTTAACTAAATGTATGCAACGTTATGAAAAATACGAATGAAATTAACAACAAGTAAATGCTGCACGCTTAATGCTTACCTCCTTTTTATGCCGTACGCATAACACTACAGATCAAATGACTCGCTGACATATTGTCGACATCCGGTGTTGAAAGAAATAGCGTAGGGGTGAGTGCAATTAGCCAACGAAAAATAATATTTTTATTTTTTAGTTATGCAATATGCTATATGTATCATATCTGTATTAATTTAATGCAAATTGTTTATTAATTTTGACTAATAAAAATATATCTTTTTGAGCAATATCACAACATTATACAGATTACTTTTCACGGAAACAAAATTGGTTTAATGTGCTTTGTTTTTTTTTCCGCAATTTCAATAATTATATATTTCGATGTATAACTTATTGAAAAAAATAATGTGTGTCGAAAAATTTTGCAAAACTCTGAAGGAATCCCTCTCATACTGTCCAAAATGTATCTGATGCTTTTATAAATCATGACGTCAGTTTCGGCGGATCCGGTATTTCGAGTTCCGAAAGCCAATATATCAGATTTTGGTAACCATAAGGTTAAAACATAATTTTGATGAATAATTTTCAAAATGTTTAAAAAGTAATAAGCTTACCTTGTTCAGGGGCGTCATTTGGCGGCTGCGAATGGCATGCAACAGGAACCACTTTTGCATCCTTTTTAGGTTTGCAAATCAAAAATATTTCCTTTTCTTCATCTGATTTGTAGACATCGGTGTTTTCGTAGTCCAAAATCGTGTCATTACCTTTATCCTCGACAACTGAAGAAAACATTACTTGGAATCTCGAACACATTTAGCGTTAGTAAGGAGTCAATAGTCATTGGTTTGGGCACCAAACTACTGCATTCGTTCACAATCAATAAAAAGGTTACAATCAAAGTATGTTAAATTAAAAATAAATTCACCCAGGTATTATTTGCATTAAACTAAATTGTTTCGTCTACTAAATTTAATATAGCTGAGTGAAAGAAGAAAACTATTTGATCTGATTAATTAATACTAAATTTTAAATAATATTTTAGGGTGAAGACTGACCGGAGCATTTCGTCGTAACATCGCTCGCGGCGAGCATGTTACGTTATGACGATACGGCATTACTGACTGAACGCGATCAGTGCTCGTTTGTGGCCTTGTGCCTGTTGCCATATGTCACACCAAAAAATATTAAAAAGTATTAAATTTGTATAGAATCAATAACCCAAAATCTGTATGAATCTTTGCAACTTTGCATTCGTAGCTACAATGTCGGACGACGAAGACGTGATTCTTGGTTCTGTGATTTTAATAAATTACTGCTTACTCCAGATGAAGAAAAACAGATTCCCCGCAGTTTGGGGAATATCCCATAGATTGGCAACCCTGGTACCGACCTAAAATTGGATCCGACTTCGGATGGACCTTTCGGAACAAGCGGCGAGCAGCTCGGCTCGCTGTACTGACTGCCTGAATGCTCGCATCGTAACATGTTACGTTACGACGAAATGCTCCGGTCAGTCTTCACCCTTAGACTGTCCCTTGTTATTGCGAATGATAAATATTTATGCCCCAACCAGAAATACGAAAAACCGTCAAATATATAATATTATTGTAATAACACTCGGAAAATTCGTCTTAGAGACTGCATTCAGTTTATGTACATTCATCTTTCTTTTGCTAACTCCATACTTCACTTACATACATTAAAGTAGGTGTCAGGACTCCAGTTTGGGATGCCAGTTTATATTTCGCTCCCGTGTCCCGGATCACAAGTAAATGTCGCAAAAAAGAAACTCGCCTTTTCTCTGTAGCTCGTTATGCGAAATAAGGGAGCAACTTTTTCACATGTATTTTGCTCGTAATGCAAATTACTCGTTATTAGAGGTTCCATTGTATTTTAGTTTGGAATACAGTATTTTGATAAGATACGTTTATACAGTTTTTGTAACATTTTGTAGAATAATATCGTCCTTTTTGTACGCGGTTTAATACTTTGTGAATTGAATGGATAAACGTTTGTATTCATGGAGAAACACGGTATTATCGTTGCTCTATGTGAGTAATGAATCTAAATCACGGTAAATTACACAGGCCAACAATATGAAGAAAAAAATTGTTGCTGGAAATACAACAACCGATATTATATTATTTTTTGACATCTCATCAAAGATGAAGAAAAATATGGAAGTCTGGGCATTTACGGGGTAAATGCCCAGGCTTCCATATTCTTCTTCATCTTTGATGAGATGTCAAAAAATAATATGAAAAATACTGATAAAAATAAATATGAAAAATAATATGAAAAATACTGAAAAATACTTGAGAAAATGCAGATTTGTGAACAAGTATTTGGACACATTCAAAATGCTGTAAATAAATTATGTGGTCAAATTATGAGCTTTAACGATAAAAATGAAAATGAATATTTCTGGCGTTTCTCATTTATCTGATAATAATCCAGGATTCGGACCTCACATACTAATAAAAGAGTTTCTCCACAATAAAAAGATTTTTTTTCATCTCTCCAATAGATGAGAGTAGAGAAGAATTTGAGTATTGTGGTTATCAATAATGGGTAGAATTGGTGTATGTAATACGTGTGTAAAGTGATCACTTAAACCAGCCTATGACGGTCGTCAGCCCTGTAAATGCCCAGACTTCCATATTCTTCTTCATCTTTGATGAGATGTCAAAAAATAATGTGAAAAATACTCCTATAAATGAAGAAAATCCAGATTTGTGAACAAGTATTTGAACATACTCAAAATGTTGTACACTGAATTTAAATATTTTAAATGTGATGATTTAAAAAACGCCACCAGATTTCTATCAGCTCTAGTTTGAGATACAGATTAATTCATGTTAGTTCTAATATTAGCCAAAAATAAATATAACGGTCAAAATATATATTTCATACTCTAATTAGAATGTCAAATAAATACCTGAATCAACCTGAACAATAAACGCTGGATTAACAAAAATTGGCCTTTGAAGTCATAATTCAAGGAAACAAAACGTAATCAACGCACCTTTAGTTATGAGAGAAAAATTAATTTCTTCTGTCTTTGCTTATTAACCGTTTCATTGCTGAGCCTTTTTTACACACTATGCCAAAATTGCGGAAGAATTTTAGAAGATAATCTTTCAATGAGGTGTACTGAATATTGTGTACATTTTCAATTATGTGTACTGAATATTGTGTACATTTTCAATAAAGTGTACTGAATATTGTGTACAATTTCATTAATAAAGTGTACTGAATATTGTGTACATTTTCATCAAATAAAAAAGGATTTTCGTAGTTCCTTCAGTTAGTGTAGGGAATATATCAGACTACACAAATTAAATATGGAAAATGGAAAAATTTAGGTCGGAAGGAAGTTGCGCGAAATTATCGTTATCATGACCGTCCAAAGAAATAGAATCACCTTCGGAAGTTTCACTTTCACTACAAATACGCATTCTTCGATTTGTAAACATTCTGATTCCTGATTTCATCTTCACATACAGATTTTTCTTGGGAATCATAAAGCAGAGAATTATGTTGAATGAGAGGAAACTATGATTTTAATTTTTTTGAAGTCTCGGTTGTAACATGAGCATAAATGTTTACAACATTTTGAATGTGTCTAAATATTTGTTCACAAAATCTGGATTATCTCCAATTACAGGAGTTATTTTCATATTATTAATAATAAAAACCTTTTTTTTATCTCACCAATAGATGTCTTTAGTGAAGCACTAGTTATTATCAAAATTGGTTCATATACATATATAATAAAAATAATAAAACCCTTATCCGCACCCCAATGGTGCATAGGGCACTGCGTCATATAAACGCAGTGTTATCTTGATCGTTTACACATGAAGGAAAGGTGATCAGCCCTCCGCTTCAGGTACCAGTCCAGGGTAATATTGAATAAATATGGCAGTGAAAAAATCACTTATATTTATTTTACCCCCCTTGGGATTCGAACCCGGGACCTCCAGAACGGTAGCCGAGCGCGCTGACCATTACACTACGGAGGCGGACAATACATATATAAGGAACTTAAAAGAATTTGAGTAGTGTGGTTGTCAATAATGGGTAAAATCGGTAAATGTTACACGTGTGTAAAATGATCACTTAAACCAGTCTATGACGGTCGTCAGTCCCGTAAATGCTAAGACTTCCACATTTTTCTTCATCTTTGATGAGATGTCAAAAAATAATAGCATAAATGTTCACTACCTCCACCGTCACCTAAATCCAATAAAGGATGATCCACATGATGGCTACCGTTGCGTTGGAGCTTTCAGCGAAACTACCCTACTAAACTCTAACTAACCATCACGCCGCTTCCCTGCAGAGGTAGACAGAGAGAATAGAACGCCACACCTCTCTGTCTTTGGAAACATTCTTCGCCTCCTCCACGTTCATGCATCTCCTCATACATACCCGCCGGTTATTACGACTCCGACTACCTGACCACTTTCAAGTATTAGTCATACCTAATGGTGCCATGTTTTTCTCGGTCTTTCTCTGCTCCTTTTTCCAATTACATTCGCCTCACAAATTTGTTTTACCGTTCTTTCCTCACTCATTCGTTCTGCATGTCCAAACCATCTCAACACACCTTTCTTTATTTTATCGATAATGCTTATCTCAGCTTTGCATTCCTTCCTAATTTTACTATTCGAACATCTATCTTATATCGTTTTGTCACACATTCTTCTGAGAGATCGCATTTTGACTAAAATCCATACTAGAAAGTAATATAAATGATTTTTTATGAGATAAGTGACTAATGTATGTAAATTTTGTAATACGTGTTTCTTTCTGTTAATAAATACCTAAATCTAAGTGTTTTTTTTTTAATCTGGCAAAGGTAATTGTTATAAATTGAAATAAACATAAGCTAGAAAAAAATGTTGAGTGTACAATATCTCAATAAATCTGATCTGGCTATTTCGGATTGGTACCCAAACATTAACCAGGAACAGCTGAAAAATCGCGTCCACCAAAATGTCTGTTGGCCTGTGTTATTTGATTGAAATATTGTCTTCTCTTTTTTCGAGACCAAGCTTGCAAAAAAAATTGCGGTCTTGTCCTTTGTGGAATGATTTTTTGGAATGTCTTCATTCAGTCACATCACCCCAATACTTCACTAACGGCATTGGTTATGCTTTCGCGAAAGGGTTGAATTTAACCTCTGTCTATTTATTATTATATTTAAAAATTTATCATATCCGCTCTCTAGGTGGAGCATATGGAGTCCACAAACTGTCTCTAGGCTTTTATCTGACGAGAACTGCCGACGAATTGTCAGCTGTGGTCATCCTGGGTTGCGCGAACCTGATGCCTTGTAAAAGAGGCAAGCTTGATTGCCCTCATGATTGTATATGGCTAAGCCGACTGAATCGCCTTTTCTTGACAACAGTTGTGAACAAGATGCTGATTGCTACGTCTTACGCCTTATCTCTTCATTCCTCACAAAGTCAAACCACCGCACGCCTAAAATTCTCCGCAGACACCTATTCTCAAAGCCTAGTACACGGCTGCTCTGAGCCCTTGTAAGGTGCCATGTTTCACAGCCGTATAAGAGAACAGGAGCAATGCAGGCAAGCGCACTCCCAATTCCTTTTGAAGGCTGCTATTTTCAGTCGCGTACACTCCCAAGTACTTGAACTCTCGACCCTTTCGATGAGCTGGTTACTACACCAAGGGTTGTTGGGCATCTAGGCATGAGTTGTTGCACAACAGTTTTCGCAACATTTATTGTAAACCCCACGTGCGTAGAATACCTATTTACCCTGTCAACGATTCCTTGGAGACCCTCGTGTTCTATTGTATAAATCAATACATAATATGGCTCTAGAGCATCCCAAAGAGCTGCGTATTCCAGACGAACTGGTTGATAGAAGTAACACGCTTCAAAAGGCTACGACATCTGTTATGGGCAAAGTGATCTTAACAGCTCGCAAACAACGCACTAAATTTATCGTGCATTTAAGTCTTAGTGTGCTTTAGCTGTTGCGGAACCGATCCATTGTAGAATGCTTTTCTACCAGTAATTAGAAATAGTGATAATATTTAGATAAAAAAAACTTCAGAAAGATAGATAATCCATAGAAAAAATCCTAAAAACAAATTTTATTGCTAAATCTTTTCCACTGTCTTCCTTTCCTTAATTCTTTCACTGTAAAGCGCCCTTGAGGTAGTTTTTTTTTTACAAAAATGGCGCTACATAAATTATGCAAATTTATTATAATTATAATTATTTTCAATTACTTGTACACAATAGAATCTATGCTACGATGATCCCATCCCCGCATCATTATAAGTATGATGGAATATATTTTGTAAATTAAAAGCGTAGTTAAATTTGTGGTATGGTAATACAATACTCTCTATATCATTAATCGTTCACTTTGTGTTATACAACTTAATTTTTAAATGGTATTACACAAAGTGAACGTTGAATGATAAGGAGAGTACAACATTTTGAGTGTGTTCAAATACTTGTTCACAAAATCTGGATTATCTCCAATTACAGGAGTTATTTTCATATTATTTTTTCACATCTCATCAAAGATGAAGAAGAATATGGAAGTCTGGGCATTTAAGGGGCTGACGACCCCGACTATGACGGTCGTCATCCCCGTAAATGCCCAGACATTATTAGATATTATCAGATATTATCAGATTAGATATTATCAGATATTCTTCTTCATCTTTGATGAGATGTCAAAAAATAATAAGGAGAGTGTTATATTATAGAACATGCTGATTTTTTGGATTCATTTCAATTTACAAAACATTAAAAAAAGGACGAAATTCAGGTATACAATACTCTCTATTTCATTAATCGTTCACTTTGTGATATACAACTTAATTTTTAAGTGGTATTACACAAAGTGAACGTTGAATGATAAGGAGAGTGTTATATAATGGAACATGCTGATTTGGTGGTTCATTTCAATTTACAAAACATTCAAAAAGTAGGACGAAATTCAGGTATACAATACTCTCTATATCATTAATCGTTCACTTTGTGTAATACAGCTTTATTTCTAAGTGGTATTACACAAAGTGAACGTTGAATGATAAGGAGAGTGTTATATTATGAAACATCCTGATTTGGTGGATTCATCAAAAGTAGGACAAAATTCCACGAAAAGAGCAATTTACACGGTAAGTCGTACTTTTTGTTGTTGTACGTGGTAATGAAATCTACTAGAGATGGAAGTTTACACAAAGCTACAAACCTGCCAAGATTTTCACCGCCCTGGATACGATAGTGCCAACCGAATTGGACAAGCGGCACTGGATGAACGCATTATGGATCTTCTCATCGTACTTCTCGGGTTTGAACGGGTTGAAGATCAGAATTCCATTCCTGTTGAACAAAAAAATATTGCAAATAAATCGATTGTTTCTTGAATGTCTTTCGCAGATACTTTGTGGCACATTTTATAAAATTTATAAAATTAAACATTTTATAAAACAATATTTTTATTATTACTAAACTTTAACCTACTGGTTTCGACAAGAACCTTGTCATCAGGGTTTATTAAATTCTAAAACATTCAAAACATGAAAATACTCAAAATGATGACAAGGTTCTTGTCAAAACCAGCAGGTTAAAGTGTACTAATAATAAAAAGTGGTTAAAACAAAGTTATTTAATTTTATAAAGTTTAAATAAATTGTTTGCTTTCAAATGTTAGTCAATCTGCACGTCTCAGCGATTTAGTAATAAGCGCACCACGCACATGTTCCCGGGTGGAAATGCGTACTTAGAATAGAAGGCAATTATTTGATATTCAAAAATTACAATGATCTCATTTAAATTCATAGAACTAGGGTTTATTTGAAGAAAAAAAAGTCCCAGAACTCAAACTTCATGTCTAGCTTTTTACTTTAAAAAAAATAGTTTATTTCTATACCATATTTTATCATTTTGACGAATTATATAAATAAAGATTGTAATTACATAAGCGCAAACGTTGTTTCGTGAAATTGATTATGACAATTAATATATCTGTGGAAAAAGGTGTCGGAATGCCCTTCCATCGCGTTACATGAAAAAAATTTTCTGGTAGTACGTTTCTTTTGGTAGTACATTTTTTGGTAGTAAGTTTTTTTTGCATTTTTGAACTAAGTAGATTCTACTTAGTCCAAAAATGCAAAAAAACGTACCACAAAAATGTCCCTTACTGTATTTTAAGTTTGGACAGCCGAGAAACATCAATACGATAATATAAAAATATAATTATTACAACTAATAAGTCACATATAGGAAAAATAAAATCCTGGGTTAATACACGGTTGCTAGGCACGACTTTGATGCTGAAGGAAGAGCATCGTTGCGTAAAATGTAAATATAACTGTAAATATAAATATAAGGATTTGTGTTTATCTGTGCATATTGTGTGTGTGTGCGTATGCGGGTGCGTGTGCGTTGCGTATGCGTGTGTGCGTGCGCGCTCAAAGTGGCTTGAAAGACACTCTGTGGTAAAATCTATCCATTTTTAATTAATATTTTACTTAGTAAATACCACTATTTCTTAAAATCTACTGTGACACGTGTTCGATGCATTCCGTATCATTTTCAAACACCGTATGTGAAGCTAATTCTAAATTTTAGAGTTGGGTCCTTGGGACGTTGAAGGTTGAAGAGGGGGTAGTAGCTGTTTTTTATTTTTATTTATTAATTTAATTTTTGTTTTTTATTTCTTATCAGTGGGAACATAGACAAAAGGGGGGAGGCTTTAGTCATTGTCAAATTGTTAATTATGGGTTTATAGTTATTTATATTTTTATGAATTTCTATTGTTTCAAAATGTTGCAGTTAATGGCTTATTAATTATTTTTAGGATTTCTACGTTATTGTGGTTAAATTTGTGATCATTATCTTTGAAATGGTTTTTTCGAATTCCAAAAAATTATTGTTTCTCAAACATAATTTCATGTTTCCTGATTCTTGTTTTGAATTTTCTGGAAGTCATACCAATATATGAACTTCCACAGTCGCAGTTTAATTTATATATGCCACTATAGTCCAATATATTTTCAGGATAACTTTGTGTTTTAAAATTTATATTTAAATTATTTTTCGTGTAAAATGCTGGTTTTTGGTTATGAATTTTTGGTTATTTTATGTGATGTTTTATTTATGTAAATGATTCTTTTCCAGTTGGTTTTTACTTTTTCATTATACGTATCGGCTGAGTAGAGAAATGTTTTTGTTAAATTCTTTTTATTTTTACGCCCTAATATCGCGTCAATTATATTTGGTTTATAACCGTTATTATTAGCAATTTGTTTTATTGTATTTATTTCTCGTTTAAACTTATTTTCATTTAAAGTGAATTGTAGTGCTTTATGGATCATGGATTTAAAGCTAGCTAGTTTATAATTAAGTGGATGGGCTGAACAAGAGGGAATTACAGTGTCTGTATGTGTGGGCTTACGATATACATCAATTAAGTAATTTTTTTTATTTATTATTTCTAAACTGAGGTCTAAGAAATTGATTTGTTTACCTCCGTTATTTTCTAATGTAATTTGTATTTCATCGTTAAATGTATTGATAAAATTGAGAAAAGAATCTAGTTGTCTTGTTGTTCCTTCCCAAATTACCAATATATCGTCTACGTACCTGAACCATTTTTTTATTAATTACGAATTAATAGACAGATTGAAAGACATAGGAATTTTAGACAATTCCTAACTATTTTTTTTTGATATCGTGAACCTATTTACAAATGAACCTGTGAACTATTGTAAAAATTGTCAACAATTTTCTCCCCTTTTGTCTATGTTCCCACTGATAAAATTTTTTATTAATAAATAAAAATAAGAAACAGCTTCAACCTTCAACGTCCCAAGGACCCAACTCTAAAATTTAGAATTAGCTTCACATATGGTGTTTGAAAATGATGCGGAATGCATCGAAACACGTGACACAGTAGATTTTAAGAAATAGTGGTATTTACTGAGTAAAACATTAATTAAAAATGGAAAGAAAATTCATTTGTAAAATTTTCACTCTCCTTGTAGTGTAGGGATTGGTATAAGTTTAGTGATATGAAAAGGGTTTGATTTTGTTTGTTTTTGTGACCTGTATCAATTCTGTATTTTGAGTTTTTCAATAATTTTATTAGGTTCAATTTTTAGTTCATTCAATTTTTTCTGTTAAGCTTGTTTCCATTTTCCACATACACCATGTCTCCTACGTTGAATTCGCAGCCTATTCTATTTTTGACGAATAATGTTTTACTGTAATTATGTGATTTATTGTATTTTAAAGTGCTGTTTTCCTGTCTAATCCAGTCATTATTAGATTTTTCATGTTTTAATTCGTTGGGTAAAATATTTACAGCTGTACCATATAAAACATAACTTGGAGTAAAGTTAGTGACTGAGTGATTAGTTTATTTATATTTACTAACACATTCTTGAGCTATTGTGGTCCATGCTCTTCTTTTCCCTTTTTCATTTATTTTGCATTTGATTTTGTTCACCAATTTTTGATTCAGCCTTTTATTTAGGCCATTTGAGAATTGTGCATTTACTGCAGTGAAGATTATTGGTATCCGCTTGTCATTTAAGAATTCCTTGAATTCTTTCGAGTTAACTCCTGGGTATTGGCCAGAAGCATACTAATATCCTCAGTTTCTGTTATGCCCATGACTAGTTTTATAAAATCATTTGCATTTTGAGTTTTCGAGGTTAGAATAAATGCGTATCTTGTAAAGTGATCCACTAAAAGATGTAGATATTTTTTAATTGATTTTGAACCTCCTAAGCCTCCAATTGTGCCTTATGACAACATTTTGAATGTGTCCAAATACTTACAAATCTGGATTATCTCCAATTATAGGAGTTTTCCATATTATATTTTGACATCTCATCAAAGATGAAGAAGAATATGGAAGTCTGGGCATTTACGGGGCTGACGACCATCATAGGCTGGTTTAAGTGATCACTTTACACACGTGTAACATTCACCAATTCTACCCGTTATTGACAACCACACTACTCAAGTGCTTGGAAGTTCTATATTTATGAACCAATTTTGAAAGATTGTTTTTGAATCACTAGAACTTCACTAGAGACATCTATTGGTGAGATGAAAAGAAGTTTTTTATAGAGCAGAAACTCTTTTATTAGTTAATTTTCTGGCGTTTCATGCGGTTTTTATGGTTTTGATGCTGAACGGTTTAGAAAGTATTATTTTTTATTTTTTTCTTGGCCCTTTTATAGTAGACACTGTTTTTCTCAATCCATTTGTTTTTTTTTCAGATAAATTTCTTCATTTTTATTCTGATCTATAAAAATATCTTTTAATTTACTCAAATTCACAACTTTTAATTGTTCATCTCCATTTTTACTCGATTCTTATACTAGATTCCTGCTTAGACAATCTGCTTCTAAATTCATCTTTCCTGGAGTATATTTTATTTTGAATTCATATTGCGATAAATAATATCTTAAATCACCTAACTCTTCATCTGTTCTAGATTTCAGATTCATATTTTCCTGAGGTTTGTGATCTGAATAAACCGTAAATTATTAACCTATTAACCAGTATTGTCAGTATCTTACCGCTTACTTAATTGCTAAACATTCTAAATATATTGTTTTTTTTCTTCTCTACCTTATTTAGTTTTTTTGAAAAGTGTGCCACTGGTTTTTCTCCACCATCAGGTTGCGTTTGATTCAAAATGGCCTCAACACGTTCTAATCAAAATGACACGTTCATCGGTATAAATATTGATTGGTAAATCCTGACCAAAAATTTGTAGAACGAGCCGGGAGCAAAGCAAGCTTTTTATAATACCAAATATTTTTTAGATTTTTCCTTTGTAAGTTGTGGAATGGATCTAGTATTATTACACTCTTTGTTATGTACTCATGATAAAAGTTTATTTCCCCCAGAAATTGCCTTACATTTTTTATCGTTTTTGGAACAGGAAAATTCTGTATTGAAATCAAATTATCTTTTACTGGTTTGATTGAATTATTTTTAATTATATGTCCTAGGTATTTGACCAAGTCTGACGCAAATGCGCATTTCGTAAATTTTAACTTAAAACCTTCTGTTTCGATCGCTTCCAGCAAGTGTGTTAGATGTTTAATGTGCTCAGCAAAAGTTTTAGAAAATAAAAGAATATCATCTTTGTAATTTACGGTGAAATCAGTAAGTTTATACTGTCAATATGTTACCTATTATCCTTTGAAAAATTGCTGGTGAGGTCTTCGATCCAAATGGTAGGCAATGGAAATCCATTGGAAATGTCCTTCTTGTGTTACAAATCCCGTCTTTTTTCTGTCTTCGATTCGTAAAGGAATAGGCCAAAATGCTGAGTTTAAATTATATCTAGTACAGTGAAACCTCTATCTATCGTTCCTCGAATAATCGTTTTCCCGGATGTGTAGTTTATTTCTTCTATCCCGACTTAATTTCATACTAAACTAAACCGCATCGATCGTTTCTCTATCACCATTTACCGCATTTATCGTTCGAATTAAGCTGCATATTTGATACATTTTGTCTGTTTTTGTACATTATTTCCAATTTTCTTACATTCAACGGCAACGTATGGGATAGAAACTATCGAAAGCTTGTGTAACCGATAGCAGGAGAGGTCGATATTTATGAAAAGGAGCCGCTGCCTGTACCTGCATTTCCAGAAGCGTGCACACTCTTTGAAAGAAAACTTTCTATAGCGCACATTCAATAACCGATGCTGAAAAAATACTATTTGCAAAGCCGAAAATATACTATTGACTTACGAAAATAAAACAGTTAAAAACAAAAGTATTTTTTTAAATTCTAATCAGGTTTGTATTTTTTTTAAATAAATACATTTGCATCTGAAACATGTATTATTCTTCGAATTTAAGCCTACGAATGGTTATGCAGATTGGGAGGACGGTATCTTTACTCGGTCGTATCTATTTGCGTATTGACCTCTTAATAACGCATTCATAGTTTATTTGAATAGGTCCCTTTAAAAGCGATAAATAGAAGTTCTACTGTATTGAATTTTTTTTGCAATTCCTGGTCTTTATCATTAGGTCTTTAATTAAGGGAAATGGTTGAGCTTGAGGCACTGCTATTTATTCAAGTCCCTGAAATCTATACACAGTGTGGATTTTTTGTTTTCCTCTTTTTTAAATGCCAATGTAACAGGTGCAGCAAATGACTGTAGGATTCTTCTATAAGCTTATTATCCAGTAATTTTGCAATTTTTTTTCTCTCCTTTTTATTTTCTACGGTACATCTGTAAGGCCCCTTACTGCAATATCTGTCATATTATTTATTGATTCGGCATTAACTTTGTGGAATGACATGATAATTTTATTAAAATTAAATACTTGAATAATCCACTTTATCGAGTTTTATTTTTATTTACGACTAGTTTCGAAAACGACACTTGTTTTCATCTTCTGGTACAAATTAAAACAATTGATTAGTTTAAATTTGTACCAGAAGATGAAAACATCTGTCGTTTTCAAAACTAGTCGTAAATATAAATAAAACTCATCAAAGTGGTATATTCAAGTGTTTAATTTTAATAAAATAATCATGTCATTCCACAAAGTTAATGCCAAATCATTAAATAATACAAAACCATATAATAATTTCGAATAAAAAAAATATATTTTTCGATACAAAAATGGTGTTTAAAAAAACCAATTAAGTCAAATTTTACCTGGTTTAAAGAAAATTAAGTTGCTATTATAACAAGGCCTGGCCAACCCAATATTTGCACCCCGGGCCACATCGATGACCTAAAAATTTTCTGAGGGCCGCTACAGACATTACTAATATTACAACGAATTTCATACTTATTGTTTTTTTTAAAGTATTATAAATAATTTGAATGTAGAGAGAATCAGAAATCACAACCAGGGTAATTATGAATAAAAAACATTACTTCAACCAGATGTGAGAAGAAAACACACATTGAACAAACAAAAAACGTTTTCGTATGGTGATAAAGATTTTTATCCATTTTAACAAGATTATAAATTGGGACATAAAAATCAAGCAATATTACTTATTTTATTTTAAATAAAACCAAATTATCAATAGGCATTTGAGTTTCTTTTCACTTACTTAATTCCTCCGAATCTATTTCGCTGCAAGCAGACTACGAGTTCTCCAACGCAACGAGCAACAAGTTATGCACGGAAAATACAAATCACCAGAATATACGCGTTTCACGTAATTACAGAAACTTTTTTGGTTTTAACTACTTAAATACGATTTTAAATATATTCTGAAGGACCCGATATTAAAAAAATAAAGCAACTGTCGTTTTTGAAACTAGTCGTAAATAAAAATAAAACTCGATAAAGTGGATTATTCAAGTGTATAAATAAGCAATATCTGTCATGTCGCTTCATATCCACCAACAGTGCCGATATCATATTTGTCTTTTGGAAAAACTTATTTATATTTGCAAATCAGTGCATTTATTTTAGATTTTTCAATCGATTTAAATGATTTATTTTGATTTCAAAATCTTCTTCGTTTACATGTTCATTGTAATTTGTTTTTTATTTCTTGCTGTTGTTATTTTCTTTTAATTTATTATTTTTTATTTAAAGAAAACTACTTTTTATTTTCATTATTCAAGCACTGTTTCTGTGTTATTTGTAAGTCTTCATTTTGGATTAGTTTAATTTTTTATCAAATCTAATCCAATCAAAATAACATATTTGAAAATTTCTTCATCAATTAAACATATAATACATCAACGTTTTTTCCAATTCAAATATTTTTATTTTCAAAGTCGAAGAAAAGGGATAAAAATAAATCATTTTGCTTAGTTATGATTTATATTAAAATATTATTCTTCTTCTTCAAACCCTTATCAGCACCGATGGTGCATAGGTCACTTCATCAAACAAACGCAGCGTTAATTTGGAAAGCCCTACGCTTCAAGTACCAGTCTAGGGTAATATTGATTAAATACCAAAATTACTTTTATTTATTTGACCCTCCCTTAGTAGTAAACCCGAGAACTCTAGTTCAGTAGCCGAGCGTGCTGGCCATTACACTACGGAGGCGGATAAATTCGAATATGCAAGTAAAATTTTTATTCAGCAAAGTTCGATTGGCGAGGTTCTATTATTTAATTTTAGTTGCTTCACAACCATTGGAATATTATTTATAAAGGAAAACATTGATTACCATAAGTCAGAGTCTTGAATGTACCCCAGAATTTGAAAACAGAGGAGTTTGAATTTTACCCCCCAACAAAGAAATTTTCAGAAGCCGAAAAAGTTTTTAAAAAAATAATAAATTCGAGCCAAAACTTGTTGATTGAAAACTCTGAAAAAAAAACGATTTTCTTTCTTTCACCACACAAAAGCGTCAGTACATGTACTATTCTTAACAATGATTTTATTTTGAGGAAAACCTAAAATTAATGTTTTGCCAACAAAAACAACTTTTTTAGAGGCGTATACACTAAAATGTTTGGAAAATATGGCAACTCTAAAACCCGGTTAGACCCAAGGGTGTGAATTCACACCTTTTACATATTTTGAAGCTTAGAGTTTGGTATACTTAAATTACACTTTTGACGTGCAAAATAACATTTATCTATACTTATATATAAATATAAATATATATATATATATATATATATATATATATATATATATATATATATATATATATATATATATATATATATATCTATATATATATATATAAATGTCACGTCTATTTGTTTGTACTTGATGCATTGCTATAATAAACATAGGAAATGTTTGAAACTTTCAAAATATCTTCATTACATCCTCGCGAAGGTCACTGTATTTAAACAATCACGTGATAAAATATGAAGTATTTTAACTATAAAAAAAATCCGTATTAAACTGTAAGCATGTGGGAGTTTAAAATGTCATATTTAATAAACACTGTCTATTGTTTAAAAACAGATTTTGATTTTTCAATTGGATTCCTCATGGTACATAGATTCCATTCATGTACCATGATTAACTAAACTCGGATGGCTTGACTCTGGCCAATATCTGTTCACGACAGATTCCTCAGTTAATTGGACACGTTGCGCGTGGCAATGAGAATAGCTTGGAATGACTGGTTTTGTTCGGTAGCCTGGATGGGAAGAGACGGAGAGGAAGATCCCTCACACGATGGATTAATCAAGTTAATGAAGCAGCTCTTAATATTAATGCTTTTTCAAAATACTTCACCATTATTATCTATGATTCCTTTAAAAAAAAACGTCCCGTTCCTTGACCCCCCCTATTATTAACCCTACCAACCTCTATATACGAGACTTGTTCAAAAGAAAAGGTGAATTTTGAATTTTCGCGGACTGTGTACATTCGATTATCGATTTTTATGTCATGTTGGTACACATATGTTTATCATATATTAGCATTTTCAGCCATTTTGGAATAGTGGTTTGTTTTACACAACTGGAAAGGTTAGTCACGTTGTTGTGTGTTCTTCGATATTTTACTTTTGAAAAAAATGGATCAAAGAATATGTTTTAAATTTTGCGTTAAAAATAGAATAAAGTGCTCCAACGCACTTAAAATGTTGACTGTGGAATTCAGCGAGTCTATTTTTTTCTCAAAAAAGTTTTTTTAAGTAGTACAAGCGCTTTACAGATGGCTGAGAAGATGTTAATGACGATGGGCGTTCTGGAGTTGCAACCACGTCAACAAACGAAGAAAAGATCGAAATAGTGAAGAAAATGGTTTTGGAAAATCGTCAAAACACTATTTGGGAAATTGCAGTAGAGTTGGCATATCAATCGGATCATGCCTTGCAATTTTCTCGGATGTTTTGGGCATGAAACGTGCAACAGCGAAGTTTGTTTCGAAATTGCTAAATTTTGAGCAAAAACAGCGTCACATTAGTAGTGATTATTTGTCCAAAAACAGCACCGTAATCATGCCTCAACCACTGTATTTACCAGATTTGTCTCACTGCTACTTTTTCCTATTCCCAAAACTGAAAAGACCAATGATAAAGATAGAGATAAAGTCAGAATCGAAGAACGAGCTGATGGCCATGCCGAAAAGTGCATACCAGAAGTGCTTCGAGGATTAGAAGAAGCGCTGGCATAAGTACATTATATCTGAGGAGGATTACTTTGAAGGGGAGAAAATACATATTGAAGAATAAATAAATATTTTTCTAAAAAAATTAAAATAAACCTTTTCTTTTGTACAAATTTCGTATACCAGAATAATTTTAATGTTCATTAGTTTGACGTTGCCCACCTTATCAAGCTGATATACCTTGGGAATATTAGAAGGGGGGGTAGGGAGATGAAAGAAAATTCTGCACAAAGAATATATTTAAATTAATTTAATCAAAAATATAAAAATTATACGAAAGCGACTTCAACTTAAACTAATCTTAAATTAGCTTAAAATTAATTAATCCTATCTTAAATTACACTTATTCTAACCTTTGGTGGATAAGATGCGCCGTGATGCTGGGATGACAAATGTCCTTTGTGGAAAAGCTGCGCCGTGATGCTGGGATGACGTTCTTCTCATGACGGGCCGCCGTGCGATTCTTGTTTCTTCTCTTCTTCTTCTCTGTGTGAGCTTCAGCTCTTAATTTAAGGCTTATAACCCGGCGTGGGTTTGCTTTTCCCGCAGCGCTTTCTGCGTGGGATACTCCGGATGATTAACTCCCCTTTTTTTCTCTTCTTTCTCTCTGTGTAGAGCTCCCGCTCTTCTCCTTACTTAAGGCTTAAAACCTGGTGTAGGTATGCTTCTTCGTCTCTGCGTGGAGCGACTCCTTCAACTGCTCCTCCCAACTGCTCCTTCCAACTGCTCCTTCCAACTGATTTCTCCCTACTGATTATTCCGACCAGTCCGACTGGTCAGTCTTCGCTTATCCGATGGATCCCTTCCAACTGATCCTTTCAATTGCTTGATCCCACTGATCCTTCCCGTTATATTCGGTTTCTTTCCTTGGAGATCACGCCCTCGAAACAATTTCTCATTGGCTGACGGTGCACTTGTATCCACCCCCAAAATTTTTAACGTCTAGACATTTAAATTAGCAAACTTTGATTTTATTTGCGCTATATCATAAAAAAATGCTTTTAATATAATAATAAAGGACCACCAAATATCTTTAATTTTTTTAAAAGTCCAGCGGGTTGGCGACAGTTTTTGTGATTCAAACCTTTTAATACATTTTAGTTTTATGACGGGTAAATTAGAAAGGGTCGGACCCATAAAACATATTTGTGCGCAAAAAAAATGTACCTAAGACTAATTAATTAAAATGATTGACTGTTTTTGCCAGGCTGATAGGATAAACGTGGTTTCACCACGTCAAGTTTTCTATTCACATGTAGATCAAAACAATTGTTGTTTTCGAAACGTGTAAAGAAAAAAATCATTAAGGCCTAGTATTCGATTCTGCAAGGGTGGCCAACCCGCGCTCTTACGTGCGGCTATGACGATATATGTATTTTAATATCGGGTCCTTTAGAATATATTTAAAATCGTATGTAAGTAGTTAAAACCAAAAAGGTTTCTGTAATTACGTGAAACGCGTATATTCTGGTGATTTGTATTTTCCGTGCATAACTTGTTGCTCGTTGCGTTGGAGAACTCGTAGTCTGCTTGCAGCGAAATAGATTCGGAGGAAGTAAGTAAGTGAAAAGAAACTCAAATCTTGCACAGAATAGCTATTGATAGATTGGTTTTATTTAAAATAAAATTGGTAATATTGCTTGATTTTTATGTCCCAATTTATAATCTTGTTAAAATTGATAAAAATCTTTATCACCATACGAATACGTTTTTTGTTGGTTCAATGTGTGTTTTCTTCTCACATCTGGTTGTAGTAATAATTATTTTTTCATAATTACCCTGAGTGTAATTTCTGATTCCCTCTACATTCAAATTATTTATAATACTTTAAAAAATCAATAAGTATGAAATTCGTTGTAATATTAGTAATGTCTGTAGCGGCCCTCAGAAAATTTTGAGGTCATCGATGTGGTCCGGGGTGCATATATTGGGTTGGCCAGGCCTTGTTACAAAGCAACTTAATTTTCTTTAAACCCGGTAAAATTTGACTTAATTGGTTTTTTTAAACACCATTTTTGTATTGAAAAATATATTTTTTTCATTCGAAATTATTATATGGTTTTGTATTATTTAATGATTCGGTATTTACTTTGTGGGATGACATGATTTTTTTATTAAAATTAAACACTTGAATATACCACTTTGATGAGTTTTATTTATATTTACGACTAGTTTCGAAAACAGCAGATGTTTTCATCTTCTGGTACAAATTAAAACTAACGAACAAAAATATGTTTAGGTGTATATAAAGGTAAATAAATATGGGGAGGGGGGTTAAGGAACAAGATTTTTTGTAAAAGGAAACATTGATAATAATATGTTTTTAAGTTATTGAAAGGTAATGAGTTAAAAGAAATCTACATCACATATTCCAAAAAACAAAATAAAAAATATAACTAGTTTTATTTTTGCGAGTTTGGCCTTAAGTGGTATGATACAAATGTTTATTTAAAATAAAATAATTAAGAGCTTTATACGGCACCGATCTTCAACTAGAATAATAATGGTATGGTACGTACCTAGTAGATCGTAGAACGAGCGAGGAGTCAATCAGTGGTTGCCCTTTGTTGTCTATCCATTCGGCCGTGGCTGGAGGATGCCCTGAGCCGGAGCAAAGAACCCTCACTCCTCTTTTATTAGAAAAGGTGACGAACAGCGGTGGTTCGGACAGAAAGGAGGGACCCTTGAGATTTACATTGCACGTTTGGAAAGGTGCTGGAGCCTTGACTGGGGGGACGTTTCTTGCACGCGCGAGTATGTTCGGGTTCATAAAGTAAGCATTTTTCCTTCTCCCTGTGAAAAAAGAAATAAAAAACACATTATTGCAATTATCAAATAAAACAACAATATATCCGTGGTACATTTTCGAAAGGTTTCGCTTTACCGGCGTCTAAGATATTTACAGATATGCGCAGAGGAAGACCGAGAACAACATGGCACGATCAGGTATGCCAAATACATGAAAGTGGTCAGGTTAGGAGTCGTAACAATCGGCGGGTATGTATGAGGAGATGCATGAACGTGGAAGAGGCGAAGAATGTTTGCAAAGACAGAGTGGTGTGGCGTTCTATTCTCTCTGCCTACCCCTGCGGGGAAGCGGCGTGATGGTTAGTTAGTTAGTTAGTTAGTTAAGATATTTGATGGTAAATTATTACATCAATTGTGTGGTAATATTTATTTGTTTTTAATTTAAGTTTTATTTGGCAAATACCGCTACTTCTTAAAACATATCGCTCACTCCTTTCAACAACGTCCTATACCAAAAATCGGCAACTTTCAGTTGTGCATGTTTTTGGAATACCCAGAAAATGTACTATATCCCAGCAAAAGCGGCATATTCTTATTTTATTTATTGTTTCGGCATTAACTTTGTGGTAAGACATGTATGTTACAATGATTAAAGAAAACACTTGTTTTTTACCACTTGAGTTTTATTATAGACTACATGTTTCAGAAGTTAAACTTCCATCATTCAGGTCTGTATAATAACCAAAATATAAAATATAAAATTGTTCTATAAATAAGGAGAGGGGAAAGTAAGGGGAAGGGGTTAGTCAAGGGGCGGAGTTTGAAAACAAAGGAAAAATGGAAAGCAAAGGTGAAGAATTTTGAAACAATATATTATTTAATAAATTTTTATTAGAATTTAGGTTTTTTTGGATTTCTAAATTTTCAAGATAATTCATAATTTGGCCTTTATATGGAACAAGGTGTAATAATTTTAATTTATGAGAGTGGAATGAGTAATTAGTATCTATTATGTGATTTGCAAATTCCGAAAAATAATTACGAACAAGACAGCTATGATGTTCTTTAATTCTAATCTTTAAATTTCTCGCAGTTTGGCCAATATATTTTTTATCACAATCTCCACACGAAATTTCATAAACACCACTTTGTTGTAACAAATCAATTTTAGATTTTGAGTTATCGAGGATTTTATGTAAATTATTATTTGTATAATATGCAGGTTGGATATGGGAGGGTAAGATTTTCGAAAAAAGTTTAGTTATTGAACCCGTGTATAAAATTTTTCGCCAAGATTTATTTTTGATTGAATCATTATTAGGAGCTGAATATATGTATTTTTTGGTTAAATTATTTTTAATTTTATTTTTTAACATTTTATCTATTAGCGCGCTATTAGCGCATGATTGACAATTACACTATTAAAATTCTTGGAGCTCTAGATATATTTTACTATCTCAGGCAAGCTTTTTCTAAGGCTGATAATTTGACCAGTTAATTTATGTATAGAGTTTTGAGCGTGTCCAAAAACTTGACAAAAAGTTGACAAATCTGGATTATCTCCAATTAGGAGTTATTGTTCTATTTTTATTAAATCGCTTTGTATCGTTGCGTATACGTCAATTTCTTTTTCTCCACTCCCGTGGCGTCAGAATGTTTAGCTGTCTCTCTCATTTTATTTATCTACGTCATATCTTTATTTCTCTCTTGTAACGATATGTGACTAATAAACGTAACGCATCCTTTAAATTTAACTCAACTTCACGATCACAGGCCAACATACATTTTGGTGCCCGTGATTTTTTAACTGTTCCTAGTTAATTTTTGGCTGCAGAATCTGAAACAGCTCTCAGAATTTGTCTATCAGATCTATTTTTTGAGATATGCTACATTAAAAAATAAATATTTTCAACTTGTACATTTCACGTTATAACTTTTAGATACTATTGATAGATTTAAAAATACATGGATTTAAGTCCGCCTCCGTAGTGTAATGGTCAGTACGCTCGGCTACCGTTCTGGAGGTCCCGAGTTTGATTCCCAAGTGGGGTAAAATAAATATAACTGATTTTTTCACTGTAATATTTATTCAATATTACCCTGGACTGGTACCTGAAGCGGAGGGCTGATCACCTTTCCTTCTTGTGTAAACGATCAAGATAACACTGCGTTTATATGACGCAGTGCTCTATGCACCATTGGGGTGCTTAGGGCACTGCGACGAATTCAATTAGCATATTAAAAACATTAAAAGTCATTTGTTAAATTTCCGGCACCAATTTTATTTTCATTTTGTTGGCCAGTATTATCGATTATCGAGTTTCATTTCAAAATCCTTTCATTGATTACAAATAAAAACCAAATGTGTACAATAAAACACCACCAAGGCTCTAAAACCACTAAAGCAAAGTTATATATTCACTTTGATTTATTGAGACCTTGAAAATATTTCGGGGCAACCATTTACCTACACGTGTTTCCATACACATCTACTCATTGTTTCCTAAACAAATAAAACGATTTGTTCGTCAGTCAGAATATATCCATTTAAATTCTTGTGTTTATATATTTTGTGTATCAAGAGCATTGTTAACTTTGTGGTATGGTAATATAACACTCTCCTTATCATTCATCGTTCACTTTGTGTAATATCACTTTAATTCATGATGAATGATAAGGAGAGTGTTTTGTGTTCATGTTCAAAGTGGAGTGTAGTTAGAAGTGGGAGAAAGTTAGGGTTGGGATGAGTGGCAGAGGAGTGTGAGGGAAATGATCTTAATCAAACCGAAAAGAGTCACTTTACTTAACCTTAGAGAGTCACTTTACTTTAGAGAGTCACCTAAGAGAGTCACCTAACTTTAGAAAGTCACCTTAGAGAGTCACCTAAGTTTAGAGAGTCACCTTAGAGAGTCACCTAAGAGAGTCATCTAACTTTAGAGAGTCACCTTAGAGAGTCACATAACTTTAGAGAGTCACCTTAGAGAGTCACCTAACTTTAGAGATTCACCTTAGAGAGTCATCTAACTTTAGAGAGTCATTCTGTCCGTCGGCTTTGCGCTCTGTATTTAAGTACTATTACCATAAACTCGGCCGACATGGCCCTTTTCAATCTTACTACGATATGACCTTAGGATATCTTCATGGTTCTAGAGGATAATTTACTCATCAATGTAATAGGTAGATTATTTTATTTTTATTTTATATAATTTTATTTGGGATTTTTACAGCCAAAACAATATATTATACAACATTAATTAACCAAACTATGGCCAATTAAAAAAATCCTCCGATAATGCTATTCTTATGTTAGTTGGGGTGAGTGTGTGTGTGTGTGTGTGTGTGTGTGTGTGTGTGTGTGTTGTGTGTGTGTGTGTGTGTGTGTGTGTGTGTGTGTGTGTGTGTGTGTGTGTGTGTGTTACCTATTTAAACAGTTGGCTTGTTGAACAAACGGCAACGATCAATCATTCACCTAATTTCCTGCTTATGTCATTTTTTATAGAATTAGTGCTTTTCCCAAATATATCTACGTCATTAAACATTTTATTATAAGTATCCATAATGCGGTTAATTGTAGTATTTCTGGCAAAATCAGTGATATAATAAAACACATGCACGATGTTTATATTTATAAATAAGTGCTTTTATTGACTTATAAAAATTTACACTATTAGTATTATAAAACAATTAAACAAAAAAAATCTTAAGAAAGTTAAAGGTAGAAAATGAACTTGGTAAATAATAAAAATCGATGTTTTTTATTGAAACATTTCATGAAATAATGTGGTTGAAATGGATATACACGACGATATTTTTATGACAATTTACGAATATCCTATTGGCGATCAACGTGATTATATAGTTTAAAAAAAATACAATTTCTATACATTTCTACTTTATAAAATTTTATAATATTAGTTGCGCTGAGCCTCTCCGAAAAAGAGACTGAGCTCTTGAGCTTGAAAGGGAACATTTTCTCCTTTTTTTGTTAGTGACATGTTATATACATTTATAATAATTTTTACATATTCCAAATTATAATCTACGCCGCGATTACCTAAGCGACTTATACGAAGACATGGGCTGCTCGACGTATGAGGAGCTGAAAAGGGATTCCGAAAATATACGAGAATGGCGAAAGAGAGGTCATCTGTTGCTGCAGACCACAACCAGAGAAGAAGACATTTATAAAAAAAAACTTTTTGGGAACATATATTTTTATGCTGTGCGAGGGAGTTATCTTGATTCTTTTTTTTATTGTTTTGTCTGTAAAAATTAATACTGTTCGTTTTTTTTCTTTTTTAGAGTGTTTGTGCCTTTTATGTTATTAATTTCTAAAGGGAGGCAGTTGATTTTTTTTTATTTCTACGTGCTAATCAATAATTATTTTTGCTAATTTCAACAAGAGATGTTGACATTTTTATTTTAATAGTAAGATTCAGTGAGATGAATGTGGTTATGGATCTTCCTCGAAAGATATCTAGATAAAGACCAAAGAATTTATGATGCTGCAAAAAGATAATATGATTCGAAAGCGTGGCCTAGGTGACATGGTCCATGACAGAAGGAGCTACCTGATGACGAGGAGAGCTGACCCCAGCAGTCTGCAAGGACGATAAGTTGGGATGTAGCCAGGAAGAAGAAGTGAGGTAAATATGGTTGGTAATAGAAGTATAGAAAGACCGAGGAAAACTGGGCACGATCAAGTATTTCAAATAAGATTGTGTGCAAAGACAGATTGATGTGGCGTTCAAAAAGGAAAGAAAAAGAAAAAGTCGCTCTAGACGCAAATGTTCTGTTTTTTAACGAGCGCTGTTTCTATGTATGTAGGACCGCTTACGGTATTCCCGGGAAAGCTTTAGTCCTTGACGCGGTGGGTGGTGAGTGGAAGCCAAAGCAAAGGAAGTCACATTTATTTGGCTTACTCGGAAAGCTTATGCCATCAAAGGTTTCTTTAAGAAAAGGTGCTTTATTGTTATACTTTATTACAAAAATTAAATTTACTTAAAAAAAAGAACACGAAAAATTCGTCAAAGAGAAAATTTGTTTGAAACTATTAAATGTGTATTCGTTGAAAGTTACAGATTTAGGAAACAAAACAATGTTTTTCAAAATACGATGGTTGTCTGAAAAATTTTCCGACCTAACAATGATCCAAGTGTTTTTTTCATCAAATTTATTTTTATTTTTCTCCATAAACACCTTTTACGCGGCTGCCACTACGCGGACAGCATTCTCATCCCTACATCTTGATTAAGTATTCAACAAACACGTGTTTTCGACATCTTCATAGACTCTGCTATATTTTTAACCTTAATCTGACGGGTTTCCAACACCCATTGATAAACTTGAGCGATTTTATGGTCAGTGGTTGTAGTTTTTGGCTTTCCCAAACGTTCATCGTCATTTAGCTGGTACGTCAACGTTTAAATTCTGCTGCCCATAATTTTACGGTGGTGTATGATGGAAAAAAGTCTTCGTACACAGCACCTATTTCGTCTTTAATTTGCATAGACGTGTTACTTTTCAAAAACAAATATTCAATGACTGCTCGATACGCAATTTTTTCTATTTTTGAAAAAACGCTAATGGCGACTCACTCAAACGATTGTTAAAAAATAACTGCGATCAAAGTGGTGGAAATTTTGATAAGTACCTTTTAAAACATGCCCAAATACATGCTTAATTTTTTATTGACAACGAGTGCTATCTTCATGTTGAGGTCGGAAACTTTTCAGACAGCCCATGTATCTACAATTTGTTTTGAATTTCGGTTTGTTTTATTTAAATATTTTTTATGATAATTCAATTGGAATTGTTTGGAAAATGAGCAACAATTTTAAAATGGTAAATTCGATTTACTGTTTTCGCAGCTTTTGTATGAACATCCAATATGTACATGACTGGTTGTGCCATTGTGGTATGGATTTTTATTGGTTAAATTTATTTTTATTCAACTGAACGTATCGAAGACGGGGATAAAGCAAGGAAGGGGATAACTTTGTTTAGGTTGGGTTCGATTTTATGGGAAAAATATTAAAAATGGGACTTTGACTTAAGTTTATTTGATTACACATATTAAATTTCTGTTTAATAGTTTTTTTTTTATTTCCAAAACTTCCAAATTATTAATTTGACTAGTTCTATTATAAAAATGTAAAATTTCTATCCCATCTTCAAAATTGAATGAATGATTATTTGACAAAATGTGGTCCGTGAATTCCGAAAAATGGTTATTGTTAAGACATCTTATATGTTCTTTTATTCTAATGTGAAATGAGCGCGATATTTTGCCTATACAAAGTGTGAGTGCTTAATAAAAAATAAAAAAATAAAAATCCGCCTCCGTGGTGTAATGGTCAGCGTGTTTAGCTACCGTGCTGTAGGTCCCGGGTTCGATTCCCAGGGGGGGGTGAAAATAAATATTAGTGATTTTACACTATGATATTTATTTAATATTATCCTGGACTGGTTCCTGAAGCGCAAGAGTGATCACCTTGCCTTCATGTAAGTAATGATCAAGATAACAATGCGTCAATTCGATGCAGTGCCCTATGCACCATTGGGTGCCGATAAAGGTTATAAGTAAAAAGTAAGTAAGCTTAATAAAAATGTGAGTGGATCAAAACACAAAGTCTTTTTATTTCTCAAAATAATATACTAAAGAAGCAACTTTAAAAAACACAACATTGCAGTTTTATCGATTTCCCCTTAGTTTTGCTAAGAAATTGATACGAGAGAAAATGATAAATATTTGGAATAGTCCATATATAGAAACACATCAAGGAAAAATAACGAAATTTTTCATCCCGATTACAAAAAAATGTTTTAATATTATATAAGAAATCATAAATTGAAGTTTGTACTAACTCAAACTTTTACGTGTCATTTTAAATTAGATAAAACTCTATTTGTGAATGTGATGAGACGTCATCACAAGATGTTCCTCATTTAGTATGGGTATGTGCAATTTTTGAAAAAAGAAAAAAAATAATTGGAAACAGAATGTGCAAAAGAAGGTATGCAGTTGAAAAAAATGAATGAGGACAAAAGATCTTTCAGATTTAGTTGTGTCTTATTTAAAAAATATGATAAATATGAATAATCTTAAAAATGGAAACAACGGTGAAATAATAAAGCAAGGAACACAAGAATGTGATGGCGAAAGTGAAGAAGTGTTTGACGCTGAAGCAGTAGCATGTATCCCCATTCAAGCGCGGTGTCTGCCTTTAATACATACCTAGAATGGGCTGACGAGGTGGATATTCCTGTGCCAGAGAAGATGCTTTGAAGTAAATTGAGAGACAAAGCTTTTTACTTGTCAATTAATAAATCTCGACGGTCAAATTGAAAAACTTTATACCCTTAAAAAAAAGTTGATCAATTATATTTCAAATTTCACAATACGTATGGGTTTTTTTGATAAAAATACAATACAGATTCTCTGTTCTGTAATCCGAACTTTCCACTAGACTGATCATCGGGTAAATTTTATAGATTATTTATTTTAAATGGATAATAGAGGTCCTCCTGTATATATTATATATCCAATATATTCCTCGTTTACAAATAATAAGAGATTCTAAAAATGAAATATTTCAGTTTGGGTCCAAATGCTTTAGGATTTTTAGTAGCTCTAAGATTCGTAAAAATAAGAATTAGTTTATATACGAGTACATAACTTAAAAATTGTAAGATCAAATCTAGAACACATGAATATTTAAGAATTTCAGGTCACAATACTTCTTTTTTATTTTTATAGTGCATATGAATAAATATATTTATTTTATTTTTAAACTTGTCTTTTGTGTAGCAAATGAATTGATTTCACCCAGAAAAATATAGATTTAAAATTCTACGAATAAAATCACTTAAATATTACGCTCACTTACAGTGAATTTACCGTTAATATTTTAACATTCATTGATTTGGTCTCAACTTGTGGTAAAGTGACCGATGGCAGTGCCTCCCCTGCCACCACCTAATTTAACATTATTTTTGCCATGGATAATTGCTAAAATACATAAATGTTTTCACAAAACTAAAGAGAAATTTTGTACCCTATTATGTACAATATTATTGATATCAGTGTTCCACAAAGTGTGTGCTGCGGAACACTGGTGTACCATGGTGATTAAATGGTGTGCCGCGGAAAAAAAGCCACTTACCTATAAACGAACAACAAGAATTCATGGAGCTTAAAACTGATGGACATTAAAACTGAAATTTTCTGAAACACAGCTAGCACATTTTTGGCTTCATATAAGAAATGAATATCCACTGATTTCAAAGCGTGCTATTGCAATTCTTTTATCATTTGCCACGACTTACTTGTGCGAATTGGGATTTTCGACTCTTAACTGCTATTTAAAAAAAACGAGAACCCCTGTGGACAATCCACGAAGAGATGAGAGCAGCTTTATCAATAATTGCTCCAAAATTTTATCGCCTGTGCTCTGTTTAGCAAGCTTACTTTTGTTTGCATTATATTAATTATAGTAATTTATCAATATCCAATAAATTTATGTTATCCACTGACGCTTCGTGATGGAATTGCATTTTTAATATATTATTAGATTAAAACCAATATTTTTAGCTTTTCCACTTTATTTTTATTTGACCAGCTACCGGGTTTCGTCGTTACCGACATCATCAGACTGGTGATGATGTCGGTAACGACGAAACCCGGTCGCTGGTCAAATAAAAATAAAGTGGAAAAGCTAAAAAGATTGGTTTTAATCTAATAATATATTGATATCAAATAAACTTTGTTTTTTTCTTTGGTGTACCTCAAAAATTTCTATATTTGGCAGGTGTATCTTAAACAGAAAAAGTTTGCGGAACACTGCAGTGTAAATTATTGTTTTCCTTCAAATGTAATTTGTTTTGCGACAGAACATAGTGCAAAGGCTATTCCGATGCAAGTTGAGGTTTTTAGATTGTTAAGGGAAGCGCAGGCGCGACGCATTTGTAACTAAAACCACCCCACCCTTCATGGCTTACAGGTGGATTCTCAAAACTATTCAACTAGTAGTTCATAAGCCTGTGAACATTTCTATCCTTTGTTAAATATAATTTTAAAAAAAATCCATTTTCAACCCCAAATGGTGCATAGGGCACTGTGTCATAAAAACGCCCTGTTATCTGGATTATTAACACATGAAGAAAAGGTGATCAGCTCTCCGCTTCAGGTACCAGTCCAGGGTAATATTGAATAAATATTACCCTGCACTATCCATATTCACTTCTTTTAAATATTGCTTAATTTGAAATTTCTGTGCGTGTGCGTGAGCGTGTGCGTGTGCGTGTGCGTGTGCGTGTGCGTGTGCGTGTGCGTGTGCGTGTGCGTGTGCGTGTGCGTGTGCGTGTGCGTGTGCGCGTGCGTGTACGTGTGCGTGTGAAATTCATTCCTAAAAAGTGATTTTTCCTTTTTAGCTACAAATTTGACGAAATCGATTTATGTCCAGCTAATTACTGGAAATACCCCTAAGTGCGACGTTTGCATTATAAGACATACATATACAATTTCGAAGAAAATGAGTACTGTGGTAGTCAATAATGGTAAATGTTAAGCGTGTGTAAAGTGTTTACTTAACAAGCCAATGACGAAAAAAATTTTTGTCCTTTAGATGGCATTTAGTTATTAAATGTCCGATTAAAAGAAAAAACTTTTGAACCGACGCCGACGCAGAAAGGTTTTACTTTATATTCACATATATTTTCGTTTCTTTGTTCTGTAAATTCAAATACTTACAACTTGTTATTGAAAAGATTTTCAACGGCTTATAGGTGAAAAGTATACAATTTGTAAAAAATAAGACATTTGACGTTATTCGTATTACATTTTTCAAAAACAAGGAAATTGTCACTGCGTGAAAATTGAAAACTGAGAATTTTTTATCGTTTTTTCTAAATCTTTATAAGTTTTTCAGGAAGAGTAAAAATCAACATTGAACCACATGAAGTTTTATTGAAGTAATAAATTAAAAAGATTTAAAAAAATCTGAATAAATTTACATTATTTTAATTCAATAAAACTAAAAATCAACGTCGTTAATAAGGAGTATTTAATTAGAACCAAGAAGGAACTATATTAATTAGGAGTTAACTCATGTAATTTTATCTGTGAAAGTGAAAATTATTGTTGAACAAAAAGGTTTTTTCCGTAGAATTGTAGAAGCCAAGCTGTGAATCTCTTATTTCACTGGTTCGTAGCATTATTTTTTTTAAAGTTCACTTGGCGTAAAATAGCGTTCCATTTGTTTGTTCTTAATTTTCATGACTAATCATCACATTTTTCAGATTTTTTGAAAAATATAAATAATCTCCAAATTTTATTTCTGCTACAGAAAAAAATCCTTACTGTTTAACGTTGATATTTACTTTTCATGATAAAAAGTTTAATGTATTAACTCCAAATTATTATTTATGCCAAAAAATAAAAATTCTAATTGTTATAGTTGATTTTTACTTTACGTTATTTGCGTTATTTACTAACATTACTAATATCGATTTTTACTTTACTCAGATTTTTTGAAAAATATAAATAATCTCCAAATTTTATTTCTGCAACAGAAAAAATTCCTTACTGTTTAACGTTGATATTTACTTTTCATGATAAAAAGTTTAATGTATTAACTCCAAATTATTATTTATGCCAAAAAATAAAAATTCTAATCGTTAAAGTTGATTTTTACTTTTATCAGTACACAAAATTAAAAATTCTAATTGTTTAAGTTGATTTTTACTTTTATCAGATTTAAAAAAAATATATAAATTAACTCCAAATTTTATTTCTGTCACAGAAAAAAATCCTTATGTTCAACGTTGATTTTAACTTTTGCGGATAAAAAGTTTAATGAATAAACAAAATTTAATATTTCTGCCACAGAAAAAAACTTCTAATTGTTTAAGTTAATTTTCACTTTCTCAGTTTTTTAAAAAAATTTAATAAATTCCAAATTATTATAGTTTTTGTTTAATTCTACAGAAAAGACTCGTTATTGTTCAAAGTTTTTTTCACTTTTCCAGATAAAAATTATAAAAATGAACTAAAAATTATTTTAATTTTTACTCACTTATACTTAAAAAATATTTATTGTGCAAATTTAATTTTTACTATTCCAGATTAAAAAATTATACAAATTAATTCTAAATTTTTTTTTTTTTAAGAGAAAAACTTATTTTTTTCAACGTTGATATTTATTTTTTTTTTTAAAATTACGAAAATTAAGAAAAAAATATAATGTTATTCAGTTTTCAATTAAAAAATTGAGGCATAATTGAATTAATTATTAAATTACTTACCCGTAGTAAGGGCGAGAAAAACTGTCGTAATCAACAAAGTCAGTATAATCTTTCCCGTGATTATTTTTTTTGAGCACACATGATACATTTTTTTTTCCACCACCACTTTACTTTTGTATTAAAAATTTCTAAGTACGAGAACGCGCTCTAAATTTTCCGTAAGCTCCTGCAAGCTCGGACTTTCTCCAGTGAATGGCTTGCGCAGGCGCACTGCGTCTCTGGAATATTCCAACAACCCCATTCCATCGCTTGTCGCCAACAGGTGTCCATAAAAGAACTGGTAAATCTCCTTCAAGTCTGAACTTCTTCATCCTTTATAATAATGAAAATTACACTAATCATCGATTGGCAGAGTTTCTGCTCTACTTAATTTACTATATTACCATCTGAATACTCATTTTATTTCATAGAATTATGGCTTCAGTACCTAGTAAAAAAATAAATTCTATTGGGCGAACGTTAAGGAAACCGCCTGTACCTTACCCCTGCATATTTGAATACAATAATTTACATCGCTTTAATACAAATATCAGATAAACACGTTTCAAACTTCAATTCATTATAAAACTCATAATATATTCATTTTAGTACAGTATTCAGTAAGAAAATATATTTTTTTATAAATAAGTAAATAAATGATTATTGAATAATTTATAAACTTCGTTTTGACCATTTTATTTTTAGGTTCCAGAAACAGTTGATTTTATGCATTGTTTTCTTTGCATTTGTTACCGATTTAATTTTTTCATAATAATAAAATGGTTATATGGAATTCGATGGAGGAAATTTTTACTGTACATATTTGTTTTATTTTATTAATTTCCAATAATTGTTTTTTTTGAGATAGAAATGAAAGGTTTAGATGATGTTTGTATTATGAGCTAGCTGAAGTATGATACAAATATCTAGTTTTTGAGAAAGCGCGTTTAAATTTAAAGATCAAGACTTGACGAGGCGCATTAGTTATTTAAGATATGTTTCTTAAACGCAATGCAAACGACTCATTTTACTACGAGTATTATGCTTTATAAAAAGTGTTACAATCATCCGATTTGCATCAAATATGCGTTGTTCTGTTCAATAACTTGTTTTCAATGAGAATATAACTTTATAATGCCACTCTCGTAGAAGCCCTTGTCCCTATTCGCAAAAAAATCGGACAATCAATTTTCACAGGTCAAAATTGTACCCCCAAGCGCGTTGATCGTAGACAAGAACAGGTGGTAACTTGGTGCCAAATCCGGACTACAAGGATGCATAAAAACTTCCGATCTGAACTCATGGAAATTCTGTTCATGAGGTTTTCTTTTCGCGTCAGCTCTTTTTTTAATCCAGCCTTTTGCAAATGGTTTAAAATGATTTTAAGATCGATATTCAGCTCCTAGGCAATGCTACGACTGCTAACATGACGGTTTTTCTCGATGTCTTCCATGATTTTATCGACATTTTCGACGACAGGTCTGCTAGAGCGTGGTGCGTCATTCTCCGTCACTTCACCAGAACGAAAACGGCCCCGTATATGATACATCGTTTTTTTTTCGGTTATTATTTTGTTTTTCCCTTTCGTAAAAATACAAAACATTGCGAATTTCTTCCTTTGGGACCTCCATACTCGAGACGTTCATGAGTGAGCCCACCAAGCGCAATATATACTGTCAAAAAAACGTTTATAGTATACACTCACACCTTTACAGCGCGTTATCATATGATCCGATTTGGCCAATAATGAACGAGATATGTATATGTATAGTTAAAAAAGGCATTTTTGGGTTGTATATATATTTGTATATATGTACATACATATCGTAGTCATTCAAGAGAATGTGACCAAGTGCATTTTTTACAAAAACGTGATCATTGACTATTTGATATCTTACTAGCTTAATATTGCCCTGAAAATAATACCTAAGGATTTTAAACTTAGAATTATAACATATTGACTTGTTAAAAATGACTTACTGCAATGATGTTTATTTCTTGCTAAGCAAAAGTTTTTTAGGTAAACATAATCTCCGTTTCTCACTTCATAGTTTTATTTTTTTTCGTTCAGTTCAGTTACATAGTTTTATTTTAAGGAACAACATGCAAAGCCTCTACTTACAGAGGTTGGAAAGTAAGGATAGGGAAGGTCAATGTGAAAAATACATCACAAACACCCAGACCAATTGAATAACCTTCATGAATTTATTTTGCACTTCACGGGAATTGTACCCACGACGCCAGTTTCGTCTACCCAACTACGCCACGGTAACATACAGTATCTCCTCACCGAATAAGGACCACTTACTTTTTTTTTTTTACATATTTTCTCGAAAAAAATAAAGGAAAAATATTTATTTTCCTATCTTCATTAGTACTTTATTTAGGTTCATTCAACATTTGCATGTTTTTTTTTTTATATATAATATTTAGTAAACTGGAACCTCTCATAACAAGTAATTCCCATAACGAGTAAAAAAAAACTGACACATTTTTGCCAAATTTTGAAGCGCCTGCAAAAACAAATGTTTTACAACAGTTTTCTAGTAAAAATGGATTTATTATTTGTCATAAATTTATATTTTCAGTAACGTTTTTTTTTCAAATCTAAATTATATTCCAAGTTTTTACCCTCCTTAACAAGTAATGAGTAATTTTATTTGAATAAACGTTAAAAAAATATTAATAAAAAATGAGTCTTCTTTTGGCCTGGAACACATTATCGTATTTTACGTTGATTTCGAAAAAAATATTTCGCTTAACGATTAAGATGCTGAAACAAATGAAAGTCGTTATAAGAGGTTCCACTGTATTTCTGCCCTTTGATAATATGACTGCCTTTTTTCTTACTGGCATACTGAAAACGCATCGCTTAATCCTTTTTTTTTATTTTCTCATCACCCGTCCATGTTTTTTGAATATTTTTTTAAGACATGGAAGAGTGGGATTTAGGGATGAATATAACTTGTTTTAACATTCTTAATAGGGTTGAGGTCAGGAAAATTCTCAAGCCAGGGCAGTAATTATTTATATATATTTTATTTAATTACGTTTTTATATACTGCCCGGTGACAAGGTGCTACATCCTACATGAAAGTGTATGGATCTTTTTTTGGTTCAATTATATCGTAGAATCGAAAAAAATATCGCTTTCAGAACGATTTTATATGAATTTTGATCCAAAATTCCTTTAAAAAAAAGGTCAATGTACTTGATTGTTAATACATGACAATATCATTATTACAGGTGAAAATGTACTATGTATTACTTTCACAACACAATCCTGATCATATCTCTCTAATGGTCTTCCCCAAAAAAATTGAGACAGCCTCGAGGCAAAACAAGTCACTGAAAATCACCAAGGGAATCAAATTTCAATTTTAATTATCTGCGCTAACGTTTAACTTTTAAAAATACAGAAAAATATGTGTGCGTGTACATATATTTAAAAAAAAAATAAAACATCAGCGCAGATAATTCAAATTGCATTCGGTTTCCTTAGGGTATTTTCAGTGATACTTTTCAGATTTACTTTTAATTCATATAAAATTGCCTTTATATATATATATATATATATATATATATATATATATATATATATATATATATATATATATATATATATATATATATATATATATATATATATATATATATATATATATATATATATATATATGTATATATATATATATATTTATATATATATATATATATATATATATATATATATATATATATATATATATATATATATTATATATATATATATATATATATATATATATATATATATATATATATATATATATATATATATATATATATATATAATTATATATTGTTATATAATTATATATTGTTATTGACTTAACCCTCATGCACATGTAAATTAAAATAATTAATTAAACTTTTTACGTAGTAAGTATATGCCAATTTTTCTTAAAATCTACTGTGACACGTGTTTCCATGCAATTCGCATCATTTCCAAACACCGTGATGAAAGTGACGCGGAATGCATCGAAATACGTGCCACATTAGATTTGAAGAAATGCTGGTATTTACTAAGTAAAAATTTCAATTAAAAAATGTTTTCGAAGGTTTTACCACAATGTGACTGCCGATCCAATTCATGAAAAAAAATCATAATTAAAACGTAACTTTGTTTTAAAATCACCATAAATATTTTATTATTACTCAATTATAATGTCTACCGGTTTCGAAGCTAACCGCTTCTTTATCAAGACTGATAAAGTATTAATCAGTCTTGATAAAGAAGCGGTTAGCTTCGAAACCGGTAGACATTTTAATTAAGTTATGATAAAATATTTATAGTGATTTTAAAACAAAGTTACATTTATATTATAAAATGGAAAATCACATAGTTAGTGCTTCATATATAAATTATAAAAATAAAAAACACTTTAAAAAGTATATGCCGATGTATGCCCTATTATTGATAGGGCGATTTCGTTTTAATGAAATTATTTCGCCCCGACTATCTTTTCATGTCGCTTTCTCAAAGTATAATCGGTATGTGATATTACTTCGAAAGACCGTTCGGCAAGTCTCGGCTCGATCACGAACTCGCTCGAGCGGGTAGACCGAGGTAGCGGGGGTTTCTATAGCGTAGAACGGGCATCTTATTTTCCAAGTTATTGTTTGCAATTATCCATTTAAAATATTGAAATTTAAATTAATCATCTAATGAAGTTATGATTACAACTTAAAATTCGTTATCGGAGAAAAACATATTATAGAAAAAACGAACTGAAGAAATGCAATATTAAAAATAAGATTTGAAAATCTTAGCTATTCCAGTCAATATTTCGTTCCACGTGGTGCCGCTACCAACACAACCTCTCGGGACAAACACCTAATTATATCAATGATTTATTCGGCCTATTTTTATATTTAAATATTCACACTTTAACAATTTTCAATTATTTTTTGTCGAGTCAACATTAGTTTTTGTATGACGTTTTGTATTTTTGTTTTTAGTTTCGTCGTATCTTTCATTTATTTTAAAAACAAAATAATTGTATATATAAAATTATTTTTCTAAAGAAACATGCAAATTTCTTTACCGCAGTAAGCCAAGATTTGATTACAGTATCCAATACATCAACTTGTTGATATTTTTGTTCGGTGATAATTTTTGATAAGGGTGTTTCCGGCTGTTATATATTTACTATTTTATTTGTTATATTTTGGGGATATATTATAAAATGGTAGGTAAGTAAATGTCCTGTTATTCGGCTAGTGAATAGTCAAATGAAAGCTTTCAACATAGCCTGCTGAAGCCGTCCAGAATACTGAAGAATTTATGGTTTTTGAGACGATTGCGTGATTTACCCCGATAAACAGTTAGATTGAACACAATTCGGATGAAAAATTCCAATTAGGATAAAACAGTTAGGATGAAAGCAGAGTGAACGCTGTTGAAATGCGCTCCTTCAGACGAATGTGTGGAAAATCATTGTATGACAGAATTAAAAACGAAGATGTAAGAAAGAAATGTAAGGCTGAACGAGGAATAATTGAAAAGATTAGGAAGAGTTCTTTACGGTGGTGTGGACATGTGGAGCGAATGGATAGCGAGAGAACGACTAAGAAAATATATGTGGCGAATGTGAGGGAAAACAGAACGAGGATGACTAAAAAAGACTTGGCACGATCACATCAATCAGAACTTAAATCTGGCGGTGTCATAAGTCTGCGTAATCGGAGGGCATGTATGACTAGATGTATGGATGTGAAGGAAGTGTGGAGTGTATGTCAGGACACAAAAGTGTGGCGTTCCATCCTCTCTGCCTACCCCTGCGGAGAAACGGCGTGATGGTAGTAGTAGTAGAAGTAGCAGTTAGATTTATTGGTTGTTGATTTTTTTCAAGTAAAAACAAAAAAGTTATTTTTAAAATTATTTATTCAGTGCCTTAATTAAAATGTTAAAAAAAAAGTATTTTCATAAACCGAGTTCTTCCTTTTTCACAATTTTTCTCCAAAAACTCAACAGTAATATGAATGATCCCCATGCAGTAGGTGATCCGAATCATCTACTGCACGATTTTCGTCTGGATTAGCTAGCTGGTACTGTACTATTCATTAACTACTCGCGATGAGTAGAGACAATATCGTTATATAAATAAACGTTTAAAAAATAGTATGTTCACTTGAGTTTTAGCGATAGTTATTAAAAGTTAAAAACAATCATAAAGAAGACGCTCTGTTAACAGAAATTCTTTATTCAATCTTAATTTTAGTTGGTAAATACCACTTTTTCTTAAAATCTCATTGTGACACGTGTTTTGATTTTAATTTAAAAAAATCCGCAATGACGTAGTTTTGAACCCATAGTTTTTTTCCACTTTTATTGCTTTGACCAGTGACTGGGTTTTGCCGTTACCGACATCATCAGACTAGTGGGAGACTATACAAAATATTTCCATATTATAAACATAATAAGTTCATGAAAACCATGATGTTATGTTATTTTTCTGATTGTGAGAAAGGAATGCAAAACCATTGCATATGTTTCAAATATTAATGCCACATAGATTTTTAAAAATGGGCTGAATTATGAACGTTACACAAGTGTATAATACGAGTAGTAGCATTTCATATTGCTTGTGAATGTTGTACATTATTAAAGTGTACAACATAAATAATATTTTTTTAGGAATAATACATGAATATACAGAATTTTGTTTGATATATACTGTAAAAGCTTGAAAATATTACTCTACGAATTGAACAAGAAAATAATTTACAACATTTTGAGTGTGTCCAAATACTTGTTCACAAAATCTGGATTATCTCCAATTACAGGAGTTATTTTTATATTATTTTTTGACATCTCATCAAAGATGAAGAAGAATATGGAAGTCTGGGCATTTACGGGGCTGACGACCGTCATCGGCTGGTTTAAGTGATCACTTTACACACGTGTAACATTCACCAATTCTACCCATTATGGACAACCACACTACTCAAATTCTTGGAAGTTCTTTATATATGAACCAATTTAGAAACCTTGTTCTCGAATCACTAGAACTTCACTAGAGACATCTATTGGTGAGATTGTAATTGAGTGTAATTGGAGATTATCCAGATTTTGTGAACAAGTATTTGGACACACTCAAAATGTTGTAAATAAATTATCTGGTCAAATTATAAGCTTAAATAATAAAAATGAAAATGGTATTTTCTGGCGTTTCTCATGTGTGTGATTATAATCCAGGATTCGGATCTCACATACTAATATAAGAGTTTCTGCTTAGTAAAAAGCTTCTTTACATCTCACCAATAGATGTCTCTAGTGAAGTTTTAGTGATTCATGAACAAGGTTTCTAAATTGGTTCATATATATAGAACTTCCAAGAATTTGAGTAGTGTGGTTGTCAATAATGGGTAGAATTGGTGAATGTTACACGTGTGTAAAGTGATCACTTAAAACAGCCTATGACGGTCGTAAGCCCCGTAAATGCCCAGACTTCCATATTCTTCTTCATATTTGATGAGATGTCAAAAAATAACAAAAGTCAATGTTGCCACCCATCTGTCTGAAAAACCAAATCGTTTACACACACTTGTTATAGCAACAAGTTGTAAAGTTTTCCTCTTGGGCGATGAGAATTCAGGGAATGATTTTAAACTCATTGATTTTGTATTTTCCTGTAAAGATTTCTTCCATTTTCTTTTAGACAAAGGTGTTGCAACCTTATTTGATAATCGATAATTTTTCGATTTGTTTTTGAAGTTCGGCTGTTTTTTCGATTAATTTTTAGTCAATAGTGCCTATCATCATTTTTCTATCGTTTCTATGATTTGACCTGATGGTGATATGGGACAAAAACGCCAACGCCAAATATGGGACAATCTACCCCACTACGTCTATGTTAGTAGCGGGTTAAGCTTATTTCTTAAATATTTTTGGCAGATATTTTGTGGCACATTTTATAAAAGTTTATAAAATAAAACTAGAACTTTGTTTTTAACCACATCCATTATTGGTACTTTTCTCCAACTGGTTTCGACAAAAATCTTGTTGTCTTCTGAAATATACATACATGTACATGTTCTATTTCTGAAGATAACAAAGTTCTTTTTGAAACCGGTTCGAGAAAAATTCCAAAAATAAAAGTGGCTAAAAATCAAAATCTAGTATAATTTTATACAGGGTTTAGATGAACTCATTTTGCTTTTAATTAATAAAATTAATTAAAAGCAAAATGAGCAACAAAAAAAATTAAGCCACTTGAGATCTACCTAAGTTTCTTTCCTAACCGTCAAAATATTTTGAATATTGTTTAGTAGATAGAGTTTTAGTATTAATCAGTCTTGATAAAGAAGTGGTTAGCTTCGAAACCTGTAGACATTATAATTAAGTTATAATTAAATATTTATAGTGATTTTAAAATAAATTTACATTTTAATTATACAGTTATCATTGTTTTTTTCCTCACATATTACAGGAGATTACTTTAGAAGATTCCGACCTGTTTAAAAAAAAAATGATGAATCCTGCACACTGCCAGTGAACACATCGCTCACTCCTTTGAATAACGTCATATATCAAAAAAACTTTATTTTTCAGGAGAACGTTTTTAAAGTTTAAAAATATGATACAATGTATTAAAAATAAATATCAAGCCACTTATTGAACTTTTTTCTGTGCAACAATTTTTTTTAGGTAAAACCTGAAGGTTTTTTCTCCATTTGAAAAATATTTACTTAGTTAAAAAAAAAATTTAAGCAATAAATTTTCTTCAAAATGCAAAAACAACACGTTTTGCCCTGTAGCGGGTAAATATAAAGTAAAAAATATGCCCTTTTTGCTGGGATAAAGTACATTTTCTAGGCATTCACATAACATGCACAACTGAAAATTGACGATTTTTTATTTATGACGTTCCTGAAAGGAGTGAGCGACATATGCACTAGAGACTATGGTTTTGACAAAGAGAAATGCAAAGAAGCTCAAGTAGACACAACGATTTATGGAAAAATCCATGCTTGGTTTTAGCCTGAGGGATACAATTAAAAACGAATATACCTGGAAAAAACCAAAGTAGGGACATCATGGATAGCTTGCAAAAATTCAAATGGCAGTGGGCAGGACATATTGCAAGACAGGACCCCACAAGATGGACCCCAAGAATTCTACGATGGAGACCTTGGGAAAACAAGAGAGGTGTTGCAAGACCCCAAAAGAGATGGTCTGACGACGTTGTCGCTGTGAGGTTTAAAAACTGGCAGCAAGCAGCAACCAACCAGAGGAAATGGAAAAAAGGGAAAGAGGTCTGTATCCAGCAGTGAAGTTCAGAGAGATCATAAAGAAGAAGAAGACTTGAGAATATTATTTTCACATATTACAGGAGAATCCCATAGATTACTCACAAATTACAGGAGATACATATATTTTTGTTTTTTTTTTAGCTCAAATACGGTATATTTACACGCTTTGTTTCTTTATTCATTATAATCTTAAGCTTATTGAAACAGGGGTGAATCCCCTTGTAGGAGTTGGAAAGGTCATGTAGAGGGTACATGAAGCTTATTGAGATGGAACGGAGAGCTGAGAAGTAGGCCATGTATTTATATTCTCCCCTCATCTCTATGAGGGGACATTCGGACAATTTCCTTACACCCTTGAAGATAAATTTAGGCGCTATGCCGAAAAAATATTGGAAACTCATGTTATAATAATCTTTGCAAGTACAGATTTCTTTCGGTGCTTATACATGTTGCTCATCTTGCTGATAAAACATTATTTTATTTTAAAAAAATCACCCGGTACATATAACTATTTCTTCCTTTGTATATAGCACTATTTATCGTAAGGAAATTCTGACACTGTCAAAAAAACAAAACGAAATTATTTCACTTTTAGCAATAAAATTTATATCCACTCTAAAGGTACCTATTTATAAGCTCTCCCCTGAAGCCAAATTTTGCGGACATTTTCATAAATAATTTAGAAAATGACATCTTCCAATATAAGCATCCCCTGTAAGTTTGTTAAGAAATGGTATAGATACGCAGATGACATTTCGGCAATCTAGGAAGGAACAAGACAACAGAACTGTGTTCTTAACTTTACTTATATTCAGTGACAAAATTCAATTAACACTAGAAGACTACGGAGGTTAACATTTAAATTACTTCGATCTCAGTTTAGAAATAGTCGATAGCAAAATTACTTTTGACATACACTGAAAACCTAAGCATGCAGACTTTAAGGGCATCTTGTTCAACCCATCCCCTTAGTCATAAGAACTAGCTAGTTTTAATTCTACAACTCGTAGTGCACTAAAATCTCCATTAAATAATAATAAATTATTTATTGACTTGGCGTTTAATTTGTAGAACTCCATTTTAATTTATGTATTAATTTTAAATCAAACACAGATTTTTTGAGTGTACTAAGTTGTATTTTATTAACAAAAAACACATAAAAAATTATATTGTGACAATTGTTTCGCCTTGTTAGGGCATTATCAAACGAATTTTGAACATTCGTTTGATAATGCCCTAACAAGGCGAAACAATTGTCACAATATAATTTTTTATGTGTTTTTTGTTAATAAAATACAACTTAGTAGACTCAAAAAATCTGTGTTTGATTTAAAATTAATACATAAAATAAAATAATAAATTAATCTGAAAAATTAACACCATGAAACGAATTGCCTTCAATAACATTTATAAATATATTATTTTTGACATCTCATCAAAGATGAAGAAGAATATGGAAGTCTGGGCATTTACGGGGCTGACGACCGTCATAGGCTGGTTTAAGTGATCACTTTACACACGTGTAACATTCACCAATTCTACCCATTATTGACAGCCACACTAATAATATGAAAATAACTCCTGTAATTGGAGATAATCCAGATTTTGTGAACAAGTATTTGGACACACTCAAAATGTTGTAAATAAATTGTCTGGTTAAATTATAAGCTTTAATATTCAAAATGAAAATGGTATTTTCCGGCGTTTCTCATATGTGTGTGAATATTCCAGGATTCGGATCTCACATACTATTATAAGAGTTTCTGCTTAATAAAAATCTTCTTTACATCTCACCAATAGATGTCTCTAGTGAAGTTCTGTTGATTCAAGAACAAGGTTTCTAAATTGGTTCATATATACAGAACTTCCAAGAATTTGAGTAGTGCGGTTGTCAATAATGGGTAGAATTGGTGAATGTTACACGTGTGTAAAGTGATCACTTAAACCAGCCTATGACGGTCGTCAGCCCCGTAAATGCCTCCAAAGCCTCCCCCTTTTGTCTATGTTCCCAATGATAGGAAATAAAAATAAAAAAAACAAATGTTAAATTAATAAATAAAAATAAGAAACAGCTACTATCCCCTCTTTAACCTTGAACGTCCCAAGGACCGAACTCTAAAATTTAGAATTAGCTTCACATACGGTTTATGGTCATAAATTAAACCCTGAAGAGGGCATCAGGTTGTTGCCGAAACTAGTTAGTAAATAAAAATGTGAGCGGATCAAAACACAAAGTATTTTTATTTCTCGAAATGATTTATCAATATGATCCACAAAGTTAATGCTTTCAATATTCAAAACAGTCTAATTAAAAGTTACGATGTGTAATATACTTTACTTAAAAAGCACATAAAGGCAAAAGTTGCACTTTATGTTGTTATAAATAGGTAGCGTTGTTTTAGTAAGTCATTATATCCATCAGCTCTAAGGAATCGGTTGCGCTGCCTGTAATTTTCTTTAGATCCCTGTACTTTAAAAACGAGTGAGAATTTTAAAATATTTTACAATTTAGGTTAAAATTATCTTAAACGATTAAAGTTCTTTTAAATATATTATTATATTAATTAAAAGCGAAATGAGTTCATCTAAACCCTGTATTATTTTATATAATACTAGATTTTGATTTTTAGCCACTTTTATTTTTGGAATTTTTCTCGAACCGGTTTCAAAAAGAACTTTGTTATCTTCAGAGATAGACATGTGCATGCATATTTCAGAAGACAACGTACTAATAATGGATATGGTTAAAAACAAAGTTCTAGTTTTATTTTATAAAGTTTTATAAAATGTGCCACAAAATATCTGCCAAAAATATTCAAGAAATAATCTAAACCCGCCACTAACATAGATGTAGTGAAGTAGATTGTCCCATATTTGGTGCACCATCAGGTCAAATCATAGAAATGATAGAAAAATGATGATAGGCACTATTGACTTAAAATAATTTTCAAAAATAATCGAAAAAACAGCCGAACTTCAAAATTAAATCGAAAAATTATCGATTATAAAATATGGTTACAGGAACTAACAGGATTAAATTAAATTTTAACAGGAAGCTACAAAATCAGTGACTTTAAAATCATTCCCTGAACCCTCATCTAAAAAAATAAAAAAAAAATACGGAGAGCGCAACCAATCCCTTTGAGCGCCGCGCGCCGGCTTAATACTGATGGAAACAATGACTTACTAAAACAACGCTACCGATTTATAACAACGAAAAGTGCAACTTATGATCTTTTGTGCTTATTAAGGAAGGTGTGTTACATATCTTAACACTTAACTAAACTGCCTACATTACTAAAATACGAAATTAAAGCTGGTAAAGCGCAAATAATAGCTTTTCCGAAAACATTGAGTTCTGGTTTAGGCCAAAAGTCTTATGGAATATTTAAAAAAATATTTTTACATTATGTGCAATTTATAATGAAACTTTTTAGACCCCTTTGATTTTGATATCTAAAACAATATTTTTTCATGCATAAACGGCCCACTCTACAGCGTGTCCCATACTCCAACGTATTCCTTTTAAGGGGTGTTAGACCAGCTTATGACTCACAAAAAAAAATGACCTCAATAAAAGTGCCTTAGTTTTCCAGATATTTCCATTTTTATGAATTTTCCGAACATCTACGCCTTAGATCAGTTTTTTGAGTGCCACTTTTTCAATTTTTCATATTTTAGGATTCGAATTTTTGTTTCATAATACTGAATAAATAATCTATTAGTTACAGTCCAAAATATAACCAATACTGGCTTGCCTAGGCGGAAAAAAATATTAATTCCCGGTCAATGATTTTAAAATAAATTTGTAGGTGACTTTGAATCTTCACCCTGAAAAAAATATATATTACGCTAACCTAGTAAGTTATTTTTAAAGGTTGCTCAACTTTTGTCATTTTTAAAACAGTATAACATTGACTATATTTTACATTAGAAAAAAATGTTTTTTTAATGTAAAATAAGCTGATTTTGCAATTATGTCGTTTATTAGAAATTCCGATGTAAAGAATTGCTTTGTTTTGTAAAGTTAAAAGCGTTTATGGTAAATTAATTTTTTTTGTGTGTTATTGAAAAACAAACATTAGAATCCTAATATATGAAAATTTGAAAGAGTGGCATTCAAAAAACTGATATAGGGGGTAGATTTTCGGAAAAATCATAAAAGTTGAAATATCACGAAAACTAATGCACTTTTATTGAGGTCATTTTTTCATTTTTTGGTGAGTCATGAGGTGGCCTTACACTCCTTAAAAGGAATATGGGATATTCTGTAGATATATAGACACATTTTCACAAGTTATATTCAACGTCAGAGCGACTCGACATGTCAACATATGAATATAATCCAAGGTATTCCTTTTAAGGCGTGTTAGGCCAGCTCATAACTCACCATAAACTGAAAATATGACCTCAGTAAAAGTGCCTTAGTTTCCGAGATATTTCCACTTTTATGAATTTTAGAAAAATCTACCCCTTAGATCAGTTTTCTGAATGCCACTTCCTTAAATTTTCATATTTGAGGATTCTAATTTTTGTTTCACAATAACACATAAAAATAATTTAATTTAACAACTTTTTACTTTACTTTAGTAATTGCTTTGTTGTAACAAAGAATTCCGATTTAAAGAATTACATCGGAATTCCTAATAAACGAAATAATTATAAAATCAGGTCATTTTGCATTGAAAAAGTAATATCTTGTTTTCTAATGTAAAATAAAGTAAATGTTATACTGTTTTTAAAATGACATAAATTGAGCAACCTTTAAAAATAACTTGCTAGGTTAGCGTCATATATTTTTTTCAGGGTGAAGAGTCATAGTCACCTGAAAATTTATTTTAAAATCATTGACCGGGCATTAATATTTTTTTTCCGCCAAGGCAAACCAGTATTGGTAATATTTTGGATTGTGATCAAAAAAATACTATTTGAGTATTAAAAAACAAAATTCGAATCCTAAAATATGAAAAATTGAAAAAGCGGCACTCAAAAAACTGATCTTAGGCGTGATGTTCGGAAAATTCATAGACGTGGAATTATCTGGAAAACTAAGGCACTTTTACGAGGTCATTTTTTAATTTTTTGGTGAGTCATAACCTGGCGTAACACCCTTTAAAAGGAATACGTCGGAGTATGGGACACCCTGTACATGTATATATATTTGTTTACAAACGCCACTTGAAGCAGAACTCGAGATGAGTCAATTATTTACGCTTAAAAAATGTACCAGCATATTTTGGAACTATGAGTACATACAACAAAAATTAATATATCAAGAAATATCAAATATCTTTCTGTCACATAATGTAAAATATCTTTCATTAAAATGAATATAAGTACCTACATTCCCCATTACCTATTGAACACTTGGCCTTACTCGCAACTATTGTTTTCTCCCATAATTATTTATTTATATATTAAAAATTATGTACGGAAAAGAAAAAAAGTACATTGGTGGACTTATTGCTTAAAAGCAATATCTTCAAACCAACAATAAACAGACTAGTCATATTGGTTAAAACGTTTCATACCATATATAGCTGCTTAGAGGGTAGATGGTAGTACTTGAGCATTTTAAGTCGTAATTTAAGATGCACTGAGTACAAGTTTTACCGAGTTACCGAGTTCGAGTTTTACTCGGTTTGATGTTTGCTAAACCGAGTACTCAACCGAATAACTCGGTTCAATCAATCAAATGCTTTTGACTGATTTACTGGACCCCAGATTTAGAATGAGATTTTAATCCCGAAAAATCGATGAGGAATATCCTCTTTTAAATACATTAAAAGAAGGGACGTTACAAATAGTGCCAATAGCAGTGAGGAAAACGAATCTAATTCTAACCTAAACCAATTAAGACAATCACAAGATTATGCCGGGCCACGGTTGTATGGAGAAAAAAAAATGTCCGATTTCTTTCGGGCATAGAAAGATAAAGGTGCCAAATGATGTTTTTAACATATACACAAAGTTGTATACACATCGAAAATCATCCTTTGTCTCCGGAAATATTGTTTTTTATTTGAATTTTTGCAGCATGGCTAAAAAATCAACAAAATTAATGTCTAAATTTAAAAATTGGGATCTTTATAACAGAATGAAATAGTAAGAGTAACACTTATTAATAATAATGTTGAATTTCGCCAAAATGCCATTGATGATAATATTAGTTATTTCATCATAAATACTAACAAGTTTGTGATGCAAAAATTTGTCCCAACTGGGTTTTTGCGTGCCCGATGGCTCATTTTACAATATTTGACAAATGTACTATTTATGAGTTGTTTTCAATCACGAGTTGTTTCTTCTAAATTAGTTGATTCAAATGTTTTTTGCTTAAATACAAAAAAACATAAATGGACATGATACGTCGCGCTTTCTCTTTGTCCTTTGAGTTTCAGTACTGAGTATTATTTGATCGGTTTGGTGAAGTTTTTTCATTGTGTTCATAATCAGAACTGTAAAGAAGCAAAACATCGTGCTTCACTCAATTTATTGGCATCGCTTTGCTATTCTCACCCTTATAACGTTTTAATTTTGCAAATATAGAGATATTTTCTTGTAAAGTGTGTGAAAAATTATAATAAAATGATTGATCTTGGACGAATTCCTTATTGCTTTCGATATTTCATTGCTTTCAATATTTTATCCGGGTTTTTATATTACTTTATTTTCCAGATTTTCTGCATAATGTAACTGAAGCTTCTGTTACGGTCTCAATTGTCCTTTTAACATCTTAAGTATGATGTGAGAGGTCTAAAAACGACCGTTTTTCTTTTCTTTTCGTGTGACAAATTGTTGAATATATTTGTCAGATATCAATTTAAATATTGGTGATTGGTGTCAATTATATTTTCCTACTAGTAAAAAAATCAGTCTAAGATGATGCACCATTCGAAGAATAATTAATGTTGTGAGCTTTAAGAATGCAACGGGCTGCTAGGTCACTAATGGGAGGTTCAGAGCAATACGTTTCCAGGGCGTGAGAAGTAATTCGTTGAATTTCCTAATACATTTTGGTAAACAGTTCTTTTGATATATTTTATACTCCTTCTTAACAGAAAGGGTAAATTTTCAAAGAATACTGCATTGGAAGGAAAACACTAGCAACATACTTTGCAAGAATTAATAATTAATTCCGAAACAGATTCAATTGAAATATTCGAACGAATAATGTTATTGGTACTAGTAGTAGTTGGGTGTGAAATATTTCGTCTAGTGATTCGTTTCAGAATTCCTTTAGAAATATTTGTATCAGAAATGCCACCACTATTCATCACAAATATTTCTAGTATATGTTGATATTGAGTGAAACACTTACGTAACTCTGTTTAAATTGGTAAAAACCGAAAACGGTATTTTTTCTAACATTTCGAAATAAATAGCGATTGTCTCTAAAAATCTGAAGGGTGTCAATAGATTCTGTCATCAATATGTAGAAACAAGTGTAGTAAAGAGTACTTTCTACATGTAATAGGCAAATAATTTGCTGTTTAATGTATAAAATGTCAAACAATAGTTTACTGATATGGCAAAGCTCTCTTAACTTCTTCTAAAGTATTTTAGGGTATGATTTTTAGAGTATTTTGTTTTATATTAGATTCTTGTTCACTTGTTTACGTTCTACTCGTATAGTACGATATGAAGCTTTGGACTATTTAAAAAAATGACACGATTATATTTTTTACATTTTTAAACATGGGTTCGTTGTTAATTTTATATGCTAGTTTTACCATACAAGTAATTTCATTATATCTTCGGAGTTTGATAATATATTGTATTTAATATCACTTATATCACCAAGCCGGCATGTTCACTTTGTACGCGTAGGCAAAAAATTTGAAAACGAGTATAACGCAATTTCTCGTTTTATTGGTCTGAACTATTCTGGAAACGTGTGCAGGAAGTGCTCGCAAATGTGCTGGTGTTCCTCAACTTGACCCACCCACCCCTTAAACACCTTTATACTAGTCTGAAATCATAACGTATGCATAAAAAAAATGTTTATTGGGTGGAATCCAAACTGGAATTTACCTAGAAACTCACGAAAAATTAAACTTTGACATCACTCCAGAGACAGAGAGAGTCATCATAATGAATTCATATTTTACACATGTTGTTTAAGGATCATTTGGCACCTTTTGATCGTTGTGCCGATTAAGAATTCGAAAAAAATTAAAACAGTCCGGCCTAATGTTCATGCATCATTTTAGAATTACTTCGAAAAACTTGCTTCTACCCAACCACCGGAGCGCGACGATCCTAAAAGCACCATCTCGCTAGAATTGGATCGATAAGTAAACGAGTCCTTTCGCGCGGTGGGCAAGACCGAAAACAAGATATCCAGAGACGGCACATTTGTGTCGCCTACTTTCAAAATCCGCCATTTCCATGTAAGTCGATTTTCCAAAAAATGCAAAATTCTTCGAGTAACATTTATGTTTAAAATATTTGTCTATCTTTAGATAAAATATTATGAAATAGAGAATTTTAATATTTTTTAAATGATTTTTTTTAGTATTTAAAAAAAACATGAGACTGAAGAAAACACGAATATAGCAGAATTTGAAATACATCGATATTTTTAAGTATTATCTAGCAAGGTTTTCAAGTATATAAATATTTAAACAATAAAACCCACAATTGGAATTCCAAAGAGTATTAATTAAAAAATCGTTTAAAATCGGATCTGGTGGATTTTGAAAGAAGGCGACACATTTAGTAAGCGTGTTTTTTATGCACCTCCAAGGACTGTTATAGCGAGCGTTTATTTTTAGAAGCAGCTAACGTCTATGCAGAAAAAAGGAACAGACCAGAACGTGTAGAGTATTCTTACATCACAACTTGCCTTTGTTAAATTAAAAAAATAATTAAAAAAGTTAAATAAAAAAAAGTAGCTTTTTAACCATCCTGTTTTCATTTTATAATATTGCCGAAAATATAATATTACTTTAGTTAAACTGAGTATACATTAAAACAGAGTTATTTGGCCGAGTACGAGTAGTAAAAAACACGCCGAGTAAACTGAGTACCGAGTATTGAACGAGTACTCGGCCCATCATTAGTCGTTATACTCGTGTCACCAGGGTCCCAGCCAACCGACGCGTCGCGGCGCCAGCTGCCCAAGCCGCCGCCTACGGGTCCCTGTACGCGTGACCTCTCTCGGCACCGCCCACAGCCGACCCCACCCCTCGTAAGCTCGCTACCAGGGCAAAGATGTGTATTTTAACCCTTCCGCATATCGTTTTTTTTTTTAAAATCAGTTGAGTATTTGGAATAATTTAACGGTATCGACAATAAACGATATGTATATCAAAAAGCATGGAATCGGGCCTAGGGTCTGCACTGCTGACTGCTTGTGCATCTCTTTAAGATAAAGTGCGTTACATCACCTTTCAGTGTTCCCTCACAACAGAGAAGGAAAATTTTCTAAATAGCTTAACGCAGGCAGGAATCCAACATACTAAGAATCACTTCTTCTTTCTGAACCTTATTCTAGAATTGCGGTCATAATTTGTAAAGTCATAAAGCTAAACGAATTTAAACTATGAAAAATTTAATAAGCGTTATTATTTTTACCAGTGTTCTACACAAACATTACTCACTGAGTAACTCACATCACAAAATCGCTTCACAAAAATTTCACGAACTACGTGAACGGTGAACTGGATGAAAGAAAACATGTTTTGATTTTAATTAAAGAATTTTACAAAATTATGTCAAGCATTCTTAATAAGCTGAATAGTTTAAAAAAATGTAGAAGACAATTACTTAATTTTAATATTACTGAAATTATGGACGAGTTTTAGTATTTTTAAAAGTCATTTTGGGTCATTTTGATTCTACGGATGATAATTGTGATAATATACGAATATTATTGAATTTTCAAAACTCCAACAAAATGATGATTACAATAAAATTTTTTACAAATATATTGACATGATACTGGACGAATTACGCACGTAAAAAAATTACATCAATGTTCGCGTTTACAGGATGTCCCATAATCCAACGTATTCCTTTTAAGGGGTGTTAGCTTATGACTCACCAAAAAATTCAAATATGACCTCAGTAAAAGTGCCTTAGTTTTCCAAATATTTCCACATAAATGAATTTCCTGAACATCTACGCCTTAGATCAGTTTTTTGAGTGCCACTTTTTTTAATTTTTCGTATTTTAGGATTCTAATTTTCACCCTGAAAAAAAATATATGACGCTATCCTGGCAAGTTATTTTCAAAAGTTGTTCAATTTATTTCATTTTAAAAACTGTAAACCATTTACTAACACCCTGTATAAGCAACTTAATAAGATAAATATTTTACCAGTAATAAGATATCATATCATATCTTTGATTTAAAAAAAAGGGAAATACAAAAGATAAAACCATATAATCCATCAATTGTATACCAAATGCTTAGATTAAAGTCCCTAGTTCCTCTTTCAATATAACAAATGGTCTTTCAGTCCGTGGAAGAGTTTTTGATGCCTGTAGTTATAATGGACTCGCCCTGAGACAGTTAAGCAAGCATTTTCTTTCCGCGAAACGTTAAAAATGCCCTAGTCAAATTATAAGTGCTTGAAAGCGTACGCGACCGGAGATATGATTCTCTATTTTTGATTCGGCAGTCACTTAGTGGTAATATTTATTATTATTAATTTAATTTGGTTAATACCACAAAGTGAACGATAAATGATAACGAGAGTGTTTTAATATCACAATTTCTTAAAATCTATCGTGACAAAACAAATGGTTTTTGAAAACTATGCAGAATGCATTAAAACATGTGGTACAGTATATTTTAAGAAAATGTGATATTTACCAAGAATTTTTTAAAAAATCATTGAAAATACTGCCAATAAAGGGTATTTTATGACTTAAAATTATCTCGCCCCATATGTTTGATAATATTCATAAACAAAATAGAGAATATATATGTATTTATATAAACAGCGTGCCCTATAATTCAACGTTTTCCTTTCAAGGGGTGTTTGGCCAGTTAATGACTCACCAATAAATTAAAATATGACCTCACTAAAAGTGCCTTAGTTTTCCAGATATTTCCACTTTTATGAATCTCCGAATATCTATGCCTTAGATCAGTTGCTTTAATGCCACTTTTTCAAATTATGTTGAATTTATGTTTCATAATACAACTATATAACTATTCCGTTGATTTCAGTCTAGATTATATTACCAATAGTTTAGTTTAGATTATATTACAAATACTGGGTTGCCTTGATGGACAAAAAATATTGATGCCCGGTCAATGAATTTAAAATTAATCTTTTGGTAATTTTGACTCTTCACCCTGAAAAAATATAAATGACGCTAACCTGGCAAGTTATTTTAAAAAGTTGTGCAATTTATGTCATTTTAAAAATAGTACAACATTTACTATGTTTTACAAATGATTTCAAAATTAATTTTTTGGTAATTTTGACTCTTCACCCTGAAATAATGTAAATAACGCTAACCTGGCAAATTATTTTGAAAAGTTGTTCATTTTATATCATTTTAAAAACAGTACAACATTTACTATCTTTTACCTTAGAAAAAAATATATTTTTAAATATATTTATCTATATATATTTTTTTTTTTCGATTTCCAGCTACCATATATACAGTGCGCATTTGATAACCAAAGCATCAATATTTTTCTGGTGTTGGACCCATTTTAGATAAATCATACATTTGATTGCATGCGTTTAAATCACGATATATAAAATGAAGAAATTAATGAAAAATATTCATGGACATGATTTTAAGAAGAATTAAATCAGGGTGTAAGAAAACAACATCTGCGTCCAATGATTTTTATAAAACAGACGTTTTATGCGGCAAACAATTTACATAAAATTAGAATAATGTTTTCCATGACGCAGTTTGAGTACGTCTTGTTTACTGTTTATTCTATTTTAAGTTGTCGCCATGGATCTTACACCGACATTTATTTAAATGAAACCTTTTCTCTTCAGTCACTCCAGCCAATATAAATTACATTCCGTGGAAATTGCGTTCCGTTTTTTCTATACCAAGACCTCACTTGGTTATACAGTGATATGACCCCCGATTGGGAGGCAAATTATTTTGTTTACTCAATTCGGTCATGTTTCTCTTATTGCTTTGTGTAATTGTGATTTTATTTGTAAATTACATAGTTGAATTTTGGGATTTACCCACAAACCAAATTATCTGCGCTCTTACAAACTGACATAACGTGACGTCTCTAACGAAATTGAGATTGTCAAAAAAAAATAGAAAAATACAAAGGATTGTATTTCTAGAATCAAAGAGAAAAATACAAAGGATTGTATTTCGTGATTAGGTAGACGCATATGATATTCAATTATTCAATTACTTTTCAATAGCTAAATGAATATTTAAAAAAATCTAAAATAACCCGTAAACGAGTGAAGGTTAAGTAAAAAAATAATAAATGAATTCAAACATCGTAAACAGTGTTTGAATGTCCATTTATTGCTTCACAGAGTACCAATTCGTGGACCGTACAAAATATTTCGTTCCGCCATGTTTTATATTTTTTTGTCTTATATACTCGGAAGAAATGACGTTAGTGGCAATATGGGGACCCTAACAAATTAAACATTTCAGTATAGTCACGTTGCAATCATCTCCACAATGATTATCGCTACATTTAAAACATCTTGACATCAAGAGACAGGCCACTTTTGTATGGCCGTAACGAGCACACACCTATGTATGTATGTCAAATCTCTTTTCAGTGATTTTTGGTGTAACCGTATTTTGTTTTGAAGGCGATCGAAACATTTAAAAATATAAATAATCAACGTCCCGCCCGCACGAAAAATTATCAAACGTTAACCTGTCCGCGGCGATAAAAAGGTTCGGGACCACTAATTTATATAAATCCTGCTGAAGGTGAAATCAAAACGTATTGTTTGTTCGCCAGACCTTTCGGCAACTCTCGGCTAGTGTACGGAACCGCTCGAGGCGGGCAGAAAGGCGGGGGCTGAAGCGGTTGGGCGGAGGATCTGGCGGCTCGGGCTGTTTCTCCGTGTTACAGCGTATCTGGCATGTGATTTTGAAAATCCGACTTTAAAGTTTCTGTACTTTCCTTCCTTATTTTAGAGCGAACCTTATAAATGGACGATTCATTAATTGGATGAGATCTAGCTTTTTTGTCGCGTGTCTAAAGCCGTAATCACTTTTGGTAATATAGTATATATATATATATATATATATATATATATATATATATATATATATATATATATATATATATATATATATATTATACAGTTTAACTAAATGCTAAGATATGTAATACACCTTACTTAATAAGCATACAGGATGATCGTTGTTGGTACCGTTGTTTTAGTAAGCCATTGTTTCCATCAGTATTAAGCCGACGCGTGGCGCTCAAAGGAATCGATTGCGCTCTCCGTGTTTTTTTTTAGATCCCGGTAATTTTAAAAATGTGTTAGGATTTTAAGTATCGTTAAGTATAAGTTAAAACTTTAATGTCTTAGAATTTAAGTGTGATTAAGTATAAGTTGAAGATTACAAAAAATTAAAATTATTTTAAATACATTATGTTAATTAAAAACGACAAACCAACCAAGGCACATGTACATTTTGGTATTATTTCAGTAAAATTCTCAGTTACCACAAAATACGAAATTTTTATTTTATAAGAAAAAAATAAATATTAATAAAAGAATAGTCATTACACAAGAAATCAAATTATTTTTAAATTTGGAATTTGCCTTTATATTTATTTTTCTAATCATGAAAATGACGGAATTCACAGATTTTTCTATATAAAGCAGAGTGCGAAAATAAATGTAATTTTTACTATTCATACTGTTTCTTACTATCGAATGATGGTATTTTAGTCCTGTAAATTATTTCGTTGTATATATTTAATACCATCTTTTGCTTTCTGGCCAGTTACTGTTATCGAGGCTTCCGTCACCATTTTATCGCAGCGTTCCACAAGGCCTACACGTGACAAAGGGTGGAGGATATAGTAATAACTGGTCTTCGATTTATAAATATCTCCTCTTAAAAGCTGTCGGAAAATTCAATTCAGATTGGTGGTTGTGTGACTTATGATTCAGCCCTTATAATTAATCTATGTACTTAGTAGCGTGAAAATTGAATTTCGGTTACTTAAATAACCCTAAGTTTAGCATTTGTCTTTTTCCGAGTTTCGATGATTGTTCTCTAGTTTAGGTCCCGATATGGCCTCTGGTATCCAATTACATTGTTTTGAGTTTATAGGATGGACAAAAAAGCATTCCTTTGAATGACTATGATTTTCAATCATCCCCAAAGTTTCGGATAAACTTATTTTTTCAATTACATAATTAGTACTATCCTCAAATTATGGTTTTCTTTTTATAATTAACCTCACTAAAACGTTACCTTTCACAATTATTTGTGTATTTCAAAATAAACTGATGGATTACTGCTGCCAACTAACACCCGATTTGCAGTTGTCAGTCATCGAGAGTGTGCCATTTTTCCAGGTTGTAAGTTTGCGATTTCTGGTGAACAGTGTTCAATAGTAACAGATTGACACAAATAATCCCAGCTTAGAATAGGTTAGTACAGATACATTAAAAATATATCTATAATTGCTAATCATTCACAAAACTTAAAGCATTTCCAGTTGGATTAGAATTTCCCCAAAGACCAGATGTGGGACCATCATGGGTCAATAAATGTCGAAATGGTAATTCATTAGAATGTAGGTAATTGACAAATAAACCACTGTAATGGTCTATTTTATATTTATTCTATGCATCGGATTGCTCCATTTTACCAGCCCTTATTAGATACATTCCCAGGCATTAAATATTTTCAAGCATCAAACTGTTGCTCAAAAAATCAGTCATGAGTCGTGCAATGCACGACTCATGACTTAATTTTTTTTTGCGAATTTAACGAAGTTGCATTTTGGATTGCACTTAACGTAAAAATTGTGTAAAAAAATATTCCATACTACTTTTGACCCTCAACCAGAGCTCAAAGTTTTCGGAAAAGCCATTTTTTCTCGCTTTATCAGCTGTCATTTCGTATTTTAGTAATAAAGAGAGCCTAATTAAATGTAAAAATATGTAATATACTTTAACTAGTAAGCACATAATGGTATAAGTTGCACTTTACGTTGTTATAAATAGGTAGCGTTGTTTTAGTAAGTCTTTGTTTCCATCAGTATTCGGCCGGCGCGCGACGCTCAAAGAGATGGGTTGCGCTGTCCGAATGTTTTTTTTAGATCCCGGTACTTTTAAAATATGTTAGAATTTTTACTATGATTAAGCTCAAGTTTAATGTTATCTTTGCAAACAATCAAACTTATTTTAAATACATTATGTTAATTAAATACGACAAACCAACAGAGGCTTGAAATTGATACATTTTGGCATTTTTCAGTCAAATTCTTAATTCCTACAAAATATCCAATTTCACTTTTAAAAAAAAGAAGAAAATGAATAAATAAAAGAATAATAGTCTGACAAGAAGAAATTCATTCAATTTTAGAAATTGCCTTTATATTTATATGTTTTATAAAATTAAAATGACGAAATTAACAAATTTTTATGTTCAAAGTAGAGTGTGAAAATGAAAGTTATTTTTATGATTCACACTGTTTCGTACTATCAAATTATGGGTATTTTAGTCCTTTACATTATTTTCGTTCGCGTAACACCATATTTTGCTTTTTGGCCAGTTACTATCATCTAGGCTTCTGTCACCATCTTTACGCGGCGTTCCACAAAGCCTGCGTGTGACAAGGAATTGAGGATATAGTAAAAAATGGTTTTCGATTTATCAAAATTTCTTCTGAAAAGCTGTCTAATATTTTTATTAAGATTGGTGGTTGTGTTACTTGTAATTTAGCCCTAATAATTATTTTTATGTAGTTAGTAGCTTAAAAATTGAGCTTCGGTAACTTAAATAACCTTAAGGTGTTAGCATTTGTCTTCTTTCGAGCTTCGATTATTTTTCTCAAGTCCAGGTCCCGTATGTGGCTTCTGGTATTCAAAAGCATTGTTTAAACTGAGTTTACAGGATAAGCAAAACGCATTCCTTTGAATGACAGGATCTATCTTTGATTATTTTATTAAAATTAAACACTTGAATATACCACTGTAATGAGTTTTATTTTATTTACGACTAGTTTCGAAAACGACAGATGTTTTCATCTTCTGATACAAATTAAAACTTACGAACAAAAATATATTTAGGTGTATATATAGGTTAATAAATATAGGGAGGGGGGTTAAGGAACAAGAAGGAAACATTGATAATAATGGTGACATATTTTGAAACAATATATTATTAATTAATGTTTTTTATGGTCGTTTTCGAAACTAGTCGTAAATAAAATAAAACTCATTAAAGTGGTTTATTCAAGTATTTAATTTTAATAAAATAATCATGTCACTCCATAAAATTAATGCCGAATCAATAAATAATATCTTTGATTATATATTTTCCCCAAAGTTAAAGATAATGTTATTATTTCAAATACGTAGTTTACACCATTTTCAAATGATGGTTTTATTTTTATTTTTAACCACACTGGAGCGTACACTTTTACAGTTATTTGTGTATTTCAAACTGATGGATTACTGCTGTCAACATACAACCTTATAACACACAATTTGAATTACAAGTTACACAACCACCAATCTTAATAAAAATATCGAACAGCTTTTAAGAAGAGATTTTAATAAATCAAAGATCAATTTTTACTATATCCTCCATCCCTTGTCACACGCAGGCTTTGTGGAACGCCGCGTAAAGATGGTGACAGAAGCCTAGATGATAGTAACTGGCCGGAAAGCAAAAGATGGTGTTACGCGAACGAAAATAATGTATAGGACTAAAATACCCATCATTTGATAGTAAGAAACAGTATGAATCATAAAAATTACTTTAATTTTACACTCTACTTTATATAGAAACATCTGTGAATTTTGTCATTTTCATATAAAAAAAAAAAAAAAATATATATATATATATATATATATATATATATATATATATATATATATATATATATATATATATATATATATATATATATATATATATATATATATATATATATATATATATATATATATATATATATATATATATATATATATATATATATATATATATATATATAAATATATATATGTATATATATATATATATATATATAAATACATATATATATATATATATATATATATATATATATATATATATATATATATATTTTTTTTTTTTTTTTTCTTGTGTGACTTTGATATTTTGCTGAAAAATGTCAAAATGTATTTATTTATATATGTATATATATATATATATATATATATATATATATATATATATATATATATATATATATATATATATATATATATATATATATATATATATATATATATATATATATATATATATATATATATATATATATATATATATATATATATATATATAAATATATATGTATATATATATATATATATAAATACATATATATATATATATATATATATAAATACATATATATATATATATATATATATATATATATATATATATTTTTTTTTTTTTTTTTTTTTTTTCTTGTGTGACTTTGATATTTTGCTGAAAAATGTCAAAATGTATCAATTTCAAGCCTCTGCTGGTTTGTCGTATTTAATTAACATAATGTATTTAAAATAAGTTTGATTGTTTGCAAAGATAACATTAAACTTGAGCTTAATCATAGTAAAAATTCTAACAAAAAAAAAAATGAAATGACAGCTGATGGCTTATCCGAAAACTTTGAAGTCTGGTTGAGGGCCAAAAGTAGTATCGAATATTTTTTTAAATATTATTTCCGTTATGTGCAATCTATAATAAAACTTTTTAGACCCGTTTCGATTTGAATTTGCAAAAAAACGACATGTAACTATTTCCATTAACCAATTATGAATACTTCTTTCATAAATCCTTCCGTTAATTGAAGGTTTTATGGATAATGGCAGTAGGTGATAGAGCTATATTGCGAAACACTTATTTGTATATTTTGTATGATTTATTTGACAAAACTTGGTATTGGTATCTTTGATGTGGTTTTGATGCTGTAATTCTATGCATGAATGGTTCATGTAGTGTGTTTTTGGCGATTTTTTTTCGTTAATCATAATATATTTTCCTATATATTAAAATACCTTGTTTACAAATAAGGTATTTTCTTGTACTTTCCTCAAGTGTGTGAACAATTATAATAAAATAATATATACTGGCCAAAATCCTTATTGCTTTTAATATTTCTTGGCTTTTCGATATTTTATCGTGGTGTTTATAAAACATTACTTTTTATATTTTCTGCAAAATGTAACTTAAGCTTCTGTTAAGGTCTTCATTGTTCTAACTGCTTAAATATGATGTGAGAGTTTAACTGCTTAAATATGATGTGAGAGGTCCAAAAACGACAGTTTTCCTTCTCCTTTCGTGTGATAAAATTATTGGATATATTTGTCAGATATTAATTCAAATATTGTTGATTCATACCAGTCTAAAAATCAATATAAGATGATCATCGAATCATAAGATTCATCATTCGAAACGTTATTAAGGTTGTAGTCTTTTAGAATGCAACGGGCTGCTAGGTCACTAATTGGTGGTTCAGAGCAATACGCTTCCAGCACGTGAGATGTAACTATTTTATTGAATTTTAAAATATATTTTGTTTATCAGATCTGTTGATATATTTTAATCATCGTCTTAACAGGAGGGTGAATTTAATAGAAAACTGCGTTGGAGGGAAAACACTTACAACATATATTATTTCGAGAAATAAAAATACTTTGTGTTTTGATCCACTCAAATTTTTATTAACCAACTAGTTTCGGCAACAACCTGTTGCCCTCAGGGTTTAATTTATGACTAAAGAGGGCAACAGGTTGTTGCCGAAGCTAGTTGGTTAATAAAAATGTAAGTGGATCAAAACACAAAGTATTTTTGTTTCTCGAAATAATACATCAATATGATCCATAAAGTTAATGCTTTCAATATTCAAAACTTACAACATACTTGGCAAGAAGTAATAATTATTCTTAAACAAGGTCCATTGAAATATTCAAACGAAGAATTTGATTGGCACTAGTAAGCCGTTGGGTGTGAAGTAAAATATTATGTCTAGTAATTTGTTTCATAAATCCTTAAGAAATATTTATATGAGAACCGCCACCACTATTCACCACAAATATTTCTAAACAATAAGTGACTGTTAAAATTGGTAAAAACTGAAAACGATTTTTTTTCTAACATATCGAAATAATTAGCGATTGTCTCTAAAAATATGGACAGTGTCGATAGATTCTGCCATCAATTTGAAGAAACAAGTGTCGAAAAGGGTATTTTTACATGCAATAGGCAAATAATTTACTTTATTATTTTTTGACATCTCATCAAAGATGAAGAAGAATATGGAAGTCTGGGCATTTACGGGGCTGACGACCGTCATAGGCTGGTTTAAGTGATCACTTTACACACGTGTAACATTCACCAATTCTACCCATTATTGACAACCACACTACTCAAATTCTTGGAAGTTCTGTATATATGAACCAATTTAGAAACCTTGTTCTTGAATCACAAGAACTTCACTAGATACATTTATTGGTGAGATGTAAAGAAGCTTTTTATTAAGCAGAAATTATATTCTTATATTAGTATGTGAGGTCCGAATCCTGGATTATAATCACACACATGAGAAACGCCAGAAAATACCATTTTCATTTTTATTATTTAAGATTATAATTTGACCAGACAATTTATTTACACATCACAAAATCTGGATTATCTCCAATTACAGGAGTTATTTTCATATTGTTTTTTGACATCTCATCAAAGATGAAGAAGAATATGGAAGTCTGGGCATTTACGGGGCTGACGACCGTCATAGGCTGGTTTAAGTGATCACTTTACATACGTGTAACATTCACCAATTCTACCCATTATTGACAACCACACTACTCAAATTCTCAAATATATGAACCAATTTAGAAACCTTGTTCTTGAATCACTAGAACAAGGAAAACAAGTATTTTGTGAACAAGTATTTGGACACACTCAAAATGTTGTAAATAATTTGCTGTTTAATGTATAAAATGTCAAACCATAATTTACTGATATGCCAAAACTCTCCTAACTTCTAAAGTATTTTGGGTTTGATTTTTAGAGTATTTTGAATTAAATAAGATTCTTTTTCACTTGTTTAAGTTGTATAGTAGGTTAAAAAGCTTTTGACCAATGTTTTTTCAAATTAAGACATGATTAAATATATATTTTTTTTAACGTTCATTGTTGATTGTTAAGCAAATTTTACCTTATACCGGTTCCATACATTATATCTTCGGAGTTTGGTAATATATTGTATTTAATATCACTGAAATCACAAAACAACCGGCATTTTTACTTTGTACGCGTAGGCAAACATGTTGAAAACGAGTGTAACGCAGTTTCTCGTTTTATTGGTCTGAGCTATTCTGGAAACGTGCGCAGGAAGTGCTTGCAAATGTGCTGGTGTTCCTCGACTTGACCCACCCACCCCTTAAACACCCTTATACTGGTCGGAAATCAAGTTGTGTTTATTGGTTGGAGTCCCAATTGGAATTTACCTGAAAAATTACGAAAAAATTAAACTTTGACATCAATCGGGAGAAAGAGGAGTTATCATAATGAATTGGTATTTTACACATGTTATTTAAGGACCATTTTGCACTTTTTGAACGCTATGCCCATTAAGAAATCGAAAAAGAGTGAAAACGGCCGATCCTACGTGTGGTCAAACGGATCTGCGGTGCGAAGTAACGGGGCAAGTAAACAAGGCTGCAGCCATCTCAGGATGCCTGAAAAATACTAAATTGAAAAATCCTGCGATGAAGATCGGCAGCAAAATCAAGATTTACAAATGTTGTGTCCAATCCATCATGACTTATGGAATCGAAAGTAGAGCGGACACTGTTGTCACAAAAACGCGCTTAGAGTGTTAGAAATGAAGACTGTAAGAAGCATATCAGGCAAGAGTCTTCGAGATAGAATAAGAAACGCCAGGATCAGGGATATATGCGAGATCGCTAGATGGGGAAAGCAACGAAGGAAGACAATGGTATGCGCATGTGAGGAGAATGGAACCATCCAGACTCCCTCACATCTCACTATACGGCCATCCCCATGGTAGACGACTCCCGGGCAGACCACCAAAGAGAATCGACATCACAGGAGGCTTATTCCTCTTAAATGCAGGCTACAAGGCCTACACCAAGATGAAGGAAAAGTAGAAAAAGAATTAATGTTTCACAATACTTAATAACTATTCTGATCACAGTCCAAAATATTGCCAATAAAGGCTTGCCTTGGCGGAAAAAAATATTAATGCCCGGTCATTGATTTTAAAATAAATCTTTTGGTAAATATGACTCTTTACCCTGATAAAAAATATTTTACGCTAACTTGGCAAATTATTTTAAAAGTTGTTCAATTTAAGACATTTTTAAAACAGTATAACATTTACTATGTTATACTTTTTAAAAAAGGTATCGCTTTTTTAGAGCAAAATTAGTTGATTTTATAATTATTTAATTTATTAGCAATTATGATGTAAACAATTACTTTTTAAAGTAAAGTGAAAAATGTTTAAATTAAATTAAATCACTTTTATGTTTTATTGTGAAACATAAATTAGATTTATAAAATACGAAAATTTGAAGAAGTAGCATTTAAAAACTGATTTAAGGGGTAGATTTTCGGAAAATTCATAAATGTGGAAATATCTCGAAAACTAAGGCGCTTTTACTTAGGTCATATTTTAATTTTTTGGTGGCCTTGAAGTGACCTAATACCCCTTTGAATACTATGAAATTTATATTATTCTGTGACATCTCACCATAGATGAAGAAGAACAGCCGTCATAGGCTGGTTTAAGTGATCACTTTACAAAGTGTAACATTCACCAATTCTACCCATGATTGACAACCACACTAATCAAATTCTTCGAACTTCTATATTTATGACCCAATTTTAAAACATTGTACTCACTATCACTAGAATTTTCACTAGAGACATCTATCTGGCAGTACACAATGGAGTTCTGGTTCCAACCCTTATGTATGGAAGCGAAGCATGGAGATGGCAAAAGAAGGATGAAAGCAGACTGAATGCAGTCGAAATGCGATCCCTCAAACGAACGTGTGGCAAAACGATGTTCGAATGATGAAATAAGGAAAAAATTTAAGGCTGAGATAAACATTATCGATTAAATTAAGAAAGGTGTGTTGAGATGGTTTGGACATGTGGAACGTATGAGTGAGGAAATAACGGTTAAACAAATTTATGAGACGAACGTAGTTGGAAAAAGAAGCATAGGACGACCGAGGAAAACGTGGCACAATCAGGTATGTCAAATGATTGAAAGCGGCTGGGTCAGGAGTCGTATGTATGAGGAGATGCATGAATGTAGAAGAGGCAAAGAATATTTGCGAAGACAGAGTGGTGTGGCGTTCGATTCTCTCTGCCTACCCCTGCGGGGAAGCGGCGTGATGGTTAGTTAGTTTTAGTTAGTTAGACATCTATTGGTGGGATGAAAAAGCTATTTCATTGAGCAGAAACTCTTTTATTTGTATGTGAGATCCGAATCCTGTATTATAATCACGTACATGAGAAACGCCAAGAATTTTATTTTCATTTTATTGTTTTAGCTTTTAATTTGTCCAGTTAATTTATTTACAACATTTTGAGTGTGTCCAAATACTTGATCACAAATGTACATTAAAAGTACTGATTACATAATATGAATGTGTTGTATTTTGCTTCAATGATTACACAGACCAACACACATTTTGGCACCCGCAATTTTTTTTAATGATCTTAGTTAATTTTTGGCTGTAAAATTTGAAAAAGCCTTCAGATCTATTTTTTGAGATATGCTACATTAAATTTTTTTTTTAAACTTTTATACTTCACGTTTTAACTATTGCTAGATTTAAAAAATATATGGATTTAAGTATTTATTAACAAAAAATCATAGATTGAAGTATTTATTGCAAATTTTACATATATTAGTCACTTATCACTTAAATTTTTCTTTTTTTATGACTTTTTAGTAAGGAGTTTAGTATGCTACTTTTGCTGAAGGCTCCAACAGTAGTCGGCCATCATATAGATATTCCATCATCCCTAATATCGATTTTCCATAGTTTATTATATGGTCGTGATAGAATCTTTAACCCCTGTTCTTCACTAAAATCACCCAAGTTTTCTGGAAAGCGATCTAGGTGGCTGTGGAGGTAGTGAACTTTTATGCTCATGTTACAACCGAGAATTTGAAAAATTGAAATCATTGTTTCTTCTAATTATACGTAATTTTCTGCTTAATGATTCCCTAAAAAATATTGTACTCATTGAACTAATAAACACCAAGATTTAATCTTGTGGTGAATTGTGGATTTTCAACAAGTTTTTAAGTACCATCAAATATACCGGCTTTTAATTTTTCCGTGCTAATCCAGGAAATTCACTTTTTCACAAAACAAATTTGATTTCAACCTAAAGCATTCAATCAGCCTCAACTTAATATGCATAGGCGTAAGTAATATTTTTTCACTCGTGGCCAAAGCTTCGTTAACCCTTCCTTCCCGGTGTTGTGTACCTTGAACACAATGCTTTTAGTAACCATCGATTTCTCTATAAATATAATAAATACAAGGCTAAGAGTTAAGGTGTACCTTCATTACATATTTGCGCATTGATTTAAAAAATAATATTAACAATAATCAGAATTTATCGGGTATATCGGAGGTATTTTGTGAATATCGGAAACAAATTCGCTTATTAACAGCGCGTGAAGAGTGTGCGGGAAGCGTGACAATTTATTCGCATCTCACTCTTGCATACTTGCACTACGCAAGTGCGAGGAGCTCAAAGCTCAATGTTCTCAGTCTTCCTCCGACTAGCGGCAGTCGGCAGTAGCTCTAAGGCTTGCAACTAGAGTGGACCTATGATTGTTCCGTGAGCGTTGCCAAATGGCTTTTTTAATGATTTCAGCAAATAAATCTAAATTATTATGATTTTTGACTTCATTTATAATTAATTAAGGATATCAACTATGAATGTTCGTATTTCTCCGATTTAAAATCGCTATTTTTTTGTGTGTAGTGACTACCCAATACCGCGTTTTTATTTTATCACCGGAAGGGAAAGGTTAATTATGTTTTGTTTTCCTTAAATCATGATATCTATTGATGGCCAATTTCTGTTAATTCAGTATTTATTTTTCAGGTTTATTCACGTATAATTCCAGGTATATGTTTGAGTAATTAGATTCTAATTTGCAGCAGAAAATTTCTATCTTAGCTGTTAATTTTTTTTCTTCTTTATATTTGGCTTGTATCAGAACAAACATCAATAAACATGTATCTCAAAAACTAAAGCTGATAAAAAAAATCTGATGGCATTTTTGAAATCAACACATTTAAAACATTAAAAATCAGTTGTTTTATTTTCAACATCAATTTTTTTTCATCATTTTGTTGGCCAGTGTTATTAATGTCTCATTGGTTATTTCAATTTTCTGTGAAATAATATCAGCATGTAGAACAATGTGTCACTTTCTACACGTATAAAATATATTATTATTCGGACCCTTATCCGCACCCCAATGGTGCATAGGGCACTGCATAATATAAACGCAGTGTTATCTTGATCGTTTACACAAGAAGGAAAGGTGATCAGCCCTCCACTTCAGGTACCAGTCCAGGGTAATATTAAATAAACATTAAAGTGAAAAAATCACTTATATTTATTAGACCCCCTCTGGGAATCGAACCCGGGACCTCCAGAACGGTAGCCGAGCGTGCTGACCATTACACTACGGAGGCGGACTATCATATTCTTATTACATCAATGTCATACTTTAATAAAAAAAAACAACAATTTTGATTTTAGGCAAGCATGTTCCTTAGTTCTTAAAAGTAAACCATTCGAAGTTCTTACCCCTCAAGAAAAATTCCCCATAAATGTATTCTTCCTACGTTTTTTCACGAAAACGGTTAAAGATAAAAATAATAAAGTGATTATCTGTAATTATACGACTATTAAATTTTCTTCGGCCATGTTAAATTGAAAAGTATATTACCGAATATTGATTTTTCCTTACTGTTATTGTGAAAACAATTTATACCAAATATCAGAATAAATTTTATGATATTAAATATTTATCATAACACACATTTCCTGATAATGGAATTAACTCTTTAAGAAAAGGTTTGAAATACAATGTACAAAATTTAAGTAAAACCCCTTTATTCAATTAGCAGTAGATACGGAAGCTGCTCTATGTAAAGAATCCCCATCTTTAAATCACCGATGCACAGATTTATTCAGGAACATATCGAAAGGTAGGAAGAATAAGAAGAGTGAGAGTCTTTTGGTAAACAACATAAAAGAGACTTTAAATGATAAAAAACTTATTTTTAAGGAAATAGCATTGTAATTTTAAATCAAACTTATTATGTAAACAAATGCAAATAATTTTTGGATAGTGAAAAATTTGAAATTTAAAAAGACCTAATGATTAAATATCAAACTAAATTGAAAAATGTACTTCAACGTTGAGCTACCATCATTTGTTTTAATATAAAAGATTTTATTATCAATTTAAATCCCCAAACTCCAAGACAATACGGGTTACCCAAACTACACAAAATAAATGTTCCCATTAAATGTCATCATTTGTTTTAATATAAAAGATTTTATTATCAATTTAAATCCCCAAACTCCAAGACTATACGGGTTACCCAAACTACACAAAATAAATGTTCCCATTGATACAGTTGTATCATATGTGAGTGCACCAAATTATAAACTATGTAAATAACTTAATCATTTAATTATCTATCACAAACTTTTTTCACCAACATATAGAATAAAGAATACCTTAGAATTTATCGATAAAACCAAAAATTTAAATATTCCTTCTATTATTAGCTAAAATTATTTCATTTGATATTTTAAATTTATTCACAAACGTCCCAATAGAAGATACCAAAAGTGTTTTCATGAAACTACTATGCGATTCAGATTTAGATGATTTACACGTAAAAGAGATGACTAGAATTTATGATATTTGTACATCTCAAAATTCTTTTGAATTTAATAGCTTAATTTTTGATCAACAAGACGGACTCCCAATGGGTTCTCCTCTTTCGCTAGTATTAGCTGATATATTCCTTAATGATTTTAATACAGAATTTTTAAAGTCTAGTCATCCTACTGTAAAATCATGTATTTTTAGATGGTTTAGGTACGTTGATGACTTTTTTTATTGGGACTGATAGACAATTAGATTCATTCTTCACCCAAATCAACACATCACATAATAATATGAAATTTACAATGGAAAAAATGACGATAATACCCTAAATTTCCGTGATATATCGATGAAAGTTATATATAATAAATTAGATTTCAGTATATATGGTAAACCTACACATACTGACACAGTCATCCCAGCTGATTCCATTCATCCCATTTCACATAAAATGGCCAGTTTCCATTAATTATTAAAAAGACTAATTAATATCCCCCTCAGTAACTCAAATTATAATCGTGAATTAAACACAATTAAAGTAAAACAACAAGTTTAACATCGCAAATTGATGAAATGTTAAAAAAATAAAAAAATAAAAATTGACTAAAAAATATATATATTAAGCTTCTAACAATGATTAAATTTAAAATAAATTATTGCGAAAAAATTTATACATGGGTTCAATAACTAAAATATTTCAAAAATCTTACTCTCCCAAATCCAACCTGCATTTTAAACCAATATTATTTACAAAAATCCTAGATAACCCAAAATCAAAAATAGATATATTACAAAGAAGTGGGCTATTGAAATTTCGTGTGGAGATTGCGATAAAAAATATAAAGGCCAAACCGCGAGAAATTTAAAGATTAGAATTAAAGAACATCGTAGCGGTCTTGTTAGTAATTATTATTCGGAATTTGCAAATCACATTATATAAACAAATAAACAACACTCTCATAAACAAAAATTATTACATCTTGTACCACACAAAAGCCAAATTATGAATTATTTAGAAATATTTAACAATGCAAAAAAATCTAGACTCTAATAATATTTTTATAAATAATATATTATTAGAAAATATATATTTAGAAAATTTAACAATGCAAAAAAATCTAGACTCTAATAATATTTTAGTAAATAATATAGGGTTTTCCAATAAGAGGTTTCATTTTGAATAGCCCGCTATTTGGGCAGCTGCCACTTTTGAAGCTGTCATCTTTTGACATTTGACAATCGGAAATTACGCAATTAATAAAAATGCAACGATACACGCTTCAACAACGCATTGAAATAGTTAAAATTCACTACAGAAATGGGGAAAATTTTGCAATTACAATTCGCGAAACTAAAGCACTTTTTGGTCGTCGTGGCGCCTTCTCGGCCAGCAATAGTGAAACTTGTTAAAAAATTTGAGTTGTTGGGACAACTTGGTGATGTGAAGAATCGAAACCCTCAACGTGTCACTGTTTGGTGCGGTTTTTGGGCAGCCGGTGTGATTGGACCTTACTTATTCGAAAATGAGGCTGGTGCAACTGTTACGGTGAATGGATTGCGCTATCGAGCTACGATTAATGATTTTTCGTGGCCGGAATTGGAAGATATTGATGTGAACGACGTTTATTTTCAACAAAACGGCGCCACGTGCCACACAAGCAACGAAACAATCGCAATTTTGCAACAAAAAATACCTGGTCGTGTTATTTCTCGAAGAGGTGATCACAGTTGGCCCCCGAGATCTTGTGATTAAAACCTTGAGACTTTTTTCCTTGAGGCCACGTGAAAGATAAAGTCTATGCCAATGCTCTACAGTCGATTGAAGACCTTAAAGATGGAATTCGTGAAGTTATCGAGGACATACAGCTGCAAATGTGCGAATTGGTCATGGAAAATTTCATGAAAAGAATATGGTGCTGCAGCCGTAGCCGTAGCCGTGGCGGCCATTTGGCTGATATCGTTTTCCATCGTTAATCGCATACTTTTCTCTTAACAATGCAATAAATATTCACTATTTTATCTTAAAATATACCAGTTTTTTTCAAATATCAAAATGAAACCTCTTATTGGATAACCCTATGTATTGTTTCAAAATTCTTCTCCTTTGCTTTCCATTTTTCCTTTATTTTCAAACTCCGCCCCTTGACTTACCCCCCCTCCCCCTTACTAACCCCTCTCCTTATTTATATAACAGTTTATTATTAATAATGTTTAAGTTTACATTTAGACCTGAGGATGGAAGCTTAGTAGTCATAAATAAACTTAAGTGGTATAATAACAACTGTATTTTTTAATAATGAATTGATATATTTGTTGATATAAAATAAATCTACAATTTTGTTTTTAACCACTTTTATATTAGTAATTTTTTCACCTTGTCATTTTCAAGGATTAATATGTACGTTTTCATCCCAGAAGGTGACTATGTGCCAGTCGAAAATGGTTGGAAAAACGAACCAAAATAAAAATGGTGAAAAAAATATTGTTTGTTATTTTATCGGAGTTTTTACTTATTATTAGTTTATATTTTTCAATATTACCCTGGACTGGTACCTGAAGCGGATGGCTGGTCACCTTTCCTTCATGTGCACCATTAAGTGTGGATGAGGGTTTGAATGAATGAAAGTTTTTATAATGTGCCTAGTATCAACAAAAAATATTCAAGAAAAAAAAATTGTTCGTATTAAGAGGACAAATATTTCAATCTCTTATTATATTCGTGGTTCTAAATGGCCCTTTATAAAAAAGAGAGATCAAGTTGTGGCAGAGGAGGCTTGAACCTGCATTATTTGGGCTTCGTCAAGGAAATATTAGTCGTCAAAAAACGTTGTGCGACGAGTGCGAGCTGTACTAAGTAATATTAAACAAAAATACTTATATAGTAATAATCAACAAGAAATTTTGTATTATTTTTTAAGAAATCCTCAAAGATGAAGAAGAATATGGAAGTCTAGGCATTTACGAGGCGGACGACCGTCATAGGCTGGTTTAAGTGATCACTTTACACACGTGTGACATTCACCAATTCTACCCATTATTGACAACCACACTACTCATATTCTTGGAAGTTCTATATATATGAACCAATTCAGAAACATTGTTCTTGAATCACTAGAACTTCACTAGAGACATCTATTGGTGAGATGAAAAGAAGCATTTTATTGAGCAGAAACTCTTATATCAGTATGTGAGATATCAGTTTATACAGTATATAGATCAGTATCACAAACATGAGAAACGCCAAAGAAATATCATTATTATTTTTATTATTTAAGCTTATAATATGACAATTAATTAATTTACAACATTTTGAGTGACACCTATGACGGTCGTCAGCCCCGCAAATGCCCAGATTTCCATATTTTTCTTCATCTTTCATGAGGTGTCAAAATATAATATGAAAATTAACTCCTATAATTAGACATAATCCAGATTTGTGAACAAGCATTTGGACACACTCAAAATGTTGTAAAAAAAAAAAGTTTACATCATAGTTTTCTAAGAGAAATATTTATTTTGTGTTAGTTTATTCGAAGCTAAGACGATGGGAGCAGTTAGTAATTCATTATTGATTGCTTGTGCGTGGGTTTCGTAGGATGCGCACGCATATACTGTGACAACGTACGTTTGCTTTAGAAATAATTTCGGACTTTAACTGAACTAGGACCGCTTTTAAAAATGGAAAAACAAATTTAAAGAAGCGAGAAATTCATTGGAGCTTAAAGAATTTAATTTTATCGAGTAACTTTTCGAATTTTATTCGAGTAACTAAATTTATTTTTATTCATTTAACTTGTACATCAGGGCTTACTTACCTTCCATTATAAACGATTTGTTCTGTTTGTGACGTTGTTGTATTAAATATTTGTTACGTTCATATGATTTCTATGTTGATTTCATATGTTGATTTCAATATTGACATTTGTATTAAGTTTAAAAAAACATACGCGTTTTTTTAAATAATGTTATTTTATATATTTTTGTATGTAAATTTTATATATTTTGTCCGCCTTAATAGTGTAGCGGTTAGCGCGCTAGACCATGCTGGAGGTCCCAGGTTCGATTCCCAAGAGGGTCAAAATAAATATTAGTGATTTTTTAGTCTATTATTTATTCAATATGACCCTGGACTGGTACCTGAAGCGGAAGGCTGATCACCTTTCCTTTGTGTATTTAACGATCAAAATACCACTGCTTCTATAAGATGCAGTGCCCTATGCACCTTCGGGTTCAGATAAGGGTTAGAAGATTTACATAAACCGGGGAGCCGAGCCAAAATCATCTTGATTTTTTTTTCTTTTTTTAACGGCCGCAGTCAATTTGTACATAATATAATACATGTTGTATGATAAAAACATATGTTTTCTCTTTTTAAGTATATATTATTGATTAAAAAAGAACTTATCTAAACAAATATGAACATATAAAACAAAGAATTATGCATTGGTCTGAATTATTGTAATTATGATTACCTACTTGATAGATAGGAAGCGACATATTCCAGATATCGATATGGTCCGCGAAATCATTGCCGAGATATTGCATTCGGTGTATGGGAGTATTGAATCCGTAAAATTGAATGTTGACGGTTTCTCGTGTTTCTGGTTGGGGCATAAATTCTTTTCATTTGCAATAATAAGGGACAGTCTAGAATACTATTTAATTTTGTCAAATATAATGAAGAATTGAAACATAATTTGATTCATAGTGGTAAAACAATATTTATTCTTTAATTAAAAAAATTAAAACTTGTTTACTGTTCCATTAAATTATTATGAAAACTTAAAATTGGTTGTTTGTAAATAATTGTAAATTAAGTAATTATAAGCGAAATTTCAAACTCTCGTGAAATGCTTTTTTGATTAAAAATTATTTTATTTTTTGTCTTATTTGCACTAAAAAATATTTTTAAATGTAACAAAAGAATTATTTATTACTAACAAACTAACTAACCAACCATCACGTCGATTCCCCGTAGGGGTAGGTAGAGATAATAGAACGCCACACCACTGTCTTTGCAAACATTCTTCGCCTCTTCCACGTTCATGCATCTCCTCATACATACCCGCCGATTGTTAAGACTCCTAACCTGACCACTTTCAAGTATTTGGCACACCATATTTATGACGAATATTTAAATACTACTAATTTTATGAGGTGCTTGACTGGTGGCCTTGAACAGGGCGCAGAAGCGTTGGGAGGCTCCAGACAAGATGGTCCGGTGACATTAGGAAAACGGAGGGCTTGCACTGCGGAAGTCCAAGAGGGAGGCCTGTTCAATACTGAACACAAGGAGAAAGCTGAAATAAGTAATATTTCGAAAAATTAACTTTCACTTAACTTTTAGAGATAAGCGAAATTTGCCGAAATTTTGATGTTATCAATTTTGTTATAAGTATCTAACAAGTGTGATTTGTAGAACAGAAGTGAAATCTATAAAAATAACTACATCTTTAAATTCTATGGATGCAACAAGATATTTAAATAACACCTTTACAAAAATTAGGAAAAAAATATGACTGAATCAACATAAATTCATATTACAGGGTGAGGCGCGGTTACTACCTTTTTTGAAACTCTCGCCACAAAATGACAGTTACTCATAGAACGCGTTTATATAGCGCGTTTGAAAGCACAGGATATTATTTTTTTAAGTTAGATTAGTGGCAATCGTGCCATAGACGACTGAGGACCACGCGTTTGTCCCGCGGAGGCCTACTTTTCCTTCTGCTGTTCGGTCATCGCAACTCAGCGTGCATTAAAAAAACAATTCAATATCGCACCTGCAGGTCGTGTGCCTAATCGTTAATTAATTTTTACATCAGGTATCATACATAACTATGTCGGTGGACATGTTCAGGAATACTGGTATTGTGAAGAAGAAACAACATGGACCTTCCAGAACCATCAGGATGCCTGAAAACGTCGTCGTCATATCCATTTTCTTCGAGATTTTATACCCAAACTTGAAGAAAAAGATGTAGGGGGTGTGTGGTTCCAGCTGGATGACGCAACGGCTCATACGATTCGGGCTTTCAACATTTCTTTGCGAGAACGCCTTCCCGGACGGCGCATCTATCTCAGGGGCGATCTTCAGTGGCCAGCGCGATCCCCAGATTTAGCTCCCTGTGACTATTTTCTGAGCGGCTACCTTTTAATATTGATTTACACCAACCGTCTAAAGACTCTTGGTTAGCTCAAGGACAATATTATTTCTACTTATGCCGACAAAGGCACAGATGTGATGGAATAACTTGATAGAAAAGTCAAAATTTGCTTAGCTTAGCGCATTGACGAGAACAGTAGCAGCCTTCGAGATGTCATTTTTAAAACTAAATAAAATACAACTTTAAATGTGCCCTGTATAATGAAAAACTAATTGAATCCGTACTGACAATACTTTTTGTGCTCTGATTTTTTAAAATAAGGAAGTGACCACGAACCACCCTGTACATAAAAACATTAATTTTATTCGTAGTATGAATTATCCATAGTTTCATGGTGAGCACGTTCAGCTACCGCACTGTAGGTCCCGGGTTCAAATAAATATGAGTGATTTTTTCAATATTACCCCGGACTGGTACCTGAAGCGGAGGGCTGATCACCTTTCCCTCATGTGTTATCGATCAAGATAACATTGAGTTTATATCATGCAGTGCCCTATGGACCATCGTGTGCGGATAAGGGTTACATGTATATATGAATCATAGGTAGGCAAAAATAAAAATTACTAAAAAGTTTTTTTTTTCAATGTAGGAAAAACACATGGATTACGTATATATTACGTTATACTTATCTGAAAAATAATAATCAATACTTAAACTGCCACTTTCATGAGTGTTTTTTTTAAGGTGTATTTTTAATATGTTATTACATCCATACATCTTTGGGATGTAAATATATGTTATTTAAAGATTTTTTTACTTGGCGCATGAATGCGCACGATTTTACATCTGTATCACAATTTTAACTTATGGCTTATAAATGAAAATTCAATATCCAACTTTCGACAACTCTCTAGTTACTAAAAGTTTATTTTTTTGAATGTTTATTTTTCAAAATAATTAACATTAATGCTTTTAAAAATACATAGTAAAAAATATTTTATTGCATTTAAAAATATCAATATACTTTTTTTAAAAAGCATTATTTAATGCAAGGAAAGAAAAATTAAGAAAAAATATATAAAATGCATATTAGATGCATTATACTAAGGGGAATCTAAGGCGTAACATCCAATCACTTACTCTTACAGATCTCAACTTTTTTTTACTCAAGTAGAATAAAATGTCCCTTTTTAAGCACATATTCATTTTAAACCAGCAGATAAGTGTTCCCTGATATATGGGCATCAACATCATCTAGTAGCAAGAAACCGCACAGACTTTTTATATGACCTATTATTGTAGTTTTACAGTAAATAGAGAGTAAGATTATTTTTGTAATTAGCATTATTTGGGACCCCAAAATTTTTGAGATGGAGACCTTGGGAGAGTAACAGAAGCCTCTGAAGACCTTAAAAAAAGATGGTCCGACGATATAGCCGCTGTGGAGGGTAGAAACTGGCTGCAGACAGCAACAGACCGAAGAAAATGGAAGACGTCTATGTCCAGCAGTGGATAACAGAAGGCAAAAGAAGAAGTAGATATTTAGGAGCGTATACATTTTAACAAAACGAAATCAATATTAAATATTATAAATTAATTTTGATTAATTTCATGTGTTTTTTTTGTAACTCTAGCCGTTTTGGAAAGAAATAGGAAAAAAAATCATAGAAATGGACATATTTAAGTGGTTTTGGGAGAGCGATCAACCGAGAGGAGAGGTAGAAATTTTTGAGAGGACACTTCTAGGATCCTAAGGAACACTTACGCAAAAATAAAAACTAAATCTAATTCGCCCGGACTATTTTGTATTCTGACAAGGCAGTGCATCTTGCCGAGAGTAAAGAAGACCTACAGGTGCTGGTGACCAAGGTGTCTCATGATTGCAATAAAAATGATTTGTTCATGAATGTTGTCAATTGTTTTTCAAAGAGATGAATCTAGTAGATAACTAACTAACTAACTAACCATCACGCCGATTCCCCACAGGGGTAGGCAGAGAGAATAGAGCGCCACACCACTCTGTCCTTGCAAACATTCTTCGCCTCTTCCACGTTCATGCATCTCCTCATACATACCCGCCGATTGTTACGACTCCTAACCTGACCATTTTCAAGTATTTGGCAAACCTGATCGTGCCATGTTTTTCTCGGTCTTCCTCTGCTTCTTTTCCCACTAACATTCGCCTCATAAATTTGTTTTACCGTTCTTTCCTGACTCATTCGTTCTACATGTTCAAACCATCTCAACACACCTTTCTTAATTTTATCAATAATGCTTATCTCAGCTTTGCATTCCTTCCTTATTTCACTATTCGCACATCTATCATACATCTTTTTGTCGCACATTCTTCTGAGAGATCGCATTTCAACTGCATTCAGTCTACTTTCATCCTTCTTTTGCCAACTCCATGTTTTACTTCCATACATTAGAGTTGGAACCAGGACTCCGTTGTGCACTGTGCAATCTAGTAGATCTGGATGTAAAAAGTAGAAAACGGAGAGAGTATGGAACAAGTAGGTGATCTTATGATTTTTAGATATATTTTTTTCTAGGGATGGAATGAGTGATACTGAGAGTGAATGCTGGGAACAGAGAAATTAATAATTAATTAGTTGGCAGAAATTAGCTGGTAGTAAATAAAATCCTTACAGCGGAAATTAAACTGGCTGTTCACTACGGGTTCTGGTACTAACCCTAATATATGAAAGTGAAACATGGAGTTGGCAAAAAAGTCCTCTGAATGCAGTAGAAATATGGTATATCAAACAAATGTGCGGCAAAACGATTTACGATAGATCCTCGAAGGTAAAATAAAGAAAGAATGCATTATAAAATTAAGAAAGGTGTATTGAGATAGTTTGAACGTGTGGAATGATTGAGTGAGGAATGAACCGTAAAATAAATTAATATATGTAGAAGGGAAGAAGAAGACCGAGGAAAAAATGACATGATCAAGTATGTCAAATATATACCTGGGTCTAGTCAGGTCACGAATCAAAATAATCAATGGGTACGTTAAAAAATACGCACATATCGCTCACTCCTTTCAAAACCGGATATTTTTAACTTAATATTTACCCGCTTCAGGGCAGAAAGTGTTGTTTTTGCAATTTGAAAAAAAGGTTTTGTTTATAGTATTTAAAAAAAAATGTAATTAATATTTTTCAAATGAAGAAAAAACAGCCCGGTTTTGCCTAAAAACATCTGTTGCACGGTAAAAAGTTCAACAAGTGGCTTGATATTTATTTTGAATATTGTACATTCTATTGTATTTTTAAACTTTAAAAACGATCTCCTGAAAAATCAAGTTGATATATGACGTTGTTGAAAGGAGTGAGCGATATGTGGAAGATAAGAAGAATATTTTTACAGCATGTTGTGGCTTTCTATTCTCTCTGACAACCCCTGCGATGAAAAGGCATTATGGCTAGTTAGTTATTTTAATCATAAGTTAACCTTACCTTTCGTAAAATTTCATTTATTTTAGGGTAAAATATTTATTTTTATTTCGCTTTAAAATCATGATCAAAAGAAGAAGAAAAAACCATTTCTGACATTTAATAAAAACATTCATTTCAAAAATAGATTAATACTCATCATTTTAGTCGAAATGCGAAACAAGATTCTTAGAATATTGTACAATAAATGAAAAAATCTGATGACAAGAGAAAAACCTTTCAATCACCACACAGTACACAGTTCACTACTCACACAGTGTTTACAAAATATCGTTACAGTAATTTCAATACGCTTGCGAAATAAAAAAATATTATTACTTTATATCAACTAAAAAGTTTAAATTTACTCATTGACTATTATGAGGTTATTACTTAGAAAATTAGTTGATTCTTTATTATCGGCATGTTTAATGATAACATTTTCAAACAAAATAACTGTTTTTTGTTTTTGGCTAATTTTAATTTCACTTAGTAAATACCACTGTAAAAAAATCTATCTAGACTCGTGATTCGATGCATTCCTCATCAAATGCCGTCGTACTGTGTTTGAAAATGATGCGGAATGCATTGAAACACGTGTCAAAATAGATTTTTTTAAATAATGGTATTGTGAAAACCCAGTGAAATCTAGATTAAAAATTAATTAATATTAGCACAAAGTGGCCAAAGTTTGTTATGGCATTGACTTTGTGGAATAACATGATAATTTAAAGATATAATAAAATATTACAAGTTTTGAGAACTACAGATATTCTCATCAAAAAGTGAAACTGCGACAGCAATTAAACAATAATATACTGTAGCAGTTGTTTATGTTTATCATTTTCAGTTTATATTTTCTCCTGTTAATGAGTCGTGAGACAAATCGTGTTAACATGAATCATACCAAAAGTGAACTCATACAATTCTTACCCTTGCATTACATCCTTATTTCACCATTCGAACATCTATCATGTGTAGTTTTGGCGCACATACGTCTGAGAGACTGTATTCCGTGTGTATGTGTGTGTAGATATAAAAATTATTACCAATTTATTGAATTTGAGCGAATCGGCAACGCCATAAATATGAACTAGATTTCACATAAAATATCAGACATCCACGCAGCATTTGCAAAATGTATAATATGGTGGGTTTATTCAAATAATGATCACAACATCATGTAATTAAGCCGTATTTATGCAGGTTATGTGGCGCCATTAGACATTTGCATTTTTGGTAAAGACAAATAAAATCCAAAATGGATTATAATTCAGAATTTTTCCTAATTCATACAAAAAGACTACAAGTCTAAATTCTCAATTCGAGAAATCCATTGAACAATATTCTGTCAAATGTTTTAAACATACTGAGTGTCGATATAAGTAATAACAATAAGTGATTATTATTCATATGCTCCAGAGTTCTGATATATCAGTCACATCATTTAGGAATAAATGAACGAGAGGGAGAAAAAACTTTCCAAATTCTGAAAATACGGAAATGTTATATAGTAGTAATGAATGAATGAACTGCAACTTGCAGTAAAGATTTAAAATGCAAATCAAAATTCTACTTTGAAATGTAAGAACACGATTGAAAACTTAATGCTTAAAACAAAACATGGGCTATTTAAAAAAATCATTTTGAGATCCGTTGTCAAAAAATACACGTGTCTGAAATCCAGTATAAAAATATGTTTCGTTATTGAAAACGGTATTTGGTTTTTAATGTACCTGTAAAAACCTGTACTGTAAAATCTGTTAATGTGAAGTTAAAAAGCGATGTTTGACTTATTGTAAGACTTGAAATTTCAAACCTTATAAAATATTATACAATTCAATCGTGAAGAATTTCTGACTTAACGCATTTTCACCACTCTCCAAAGACTTGACATATGTCACATAGAAGACAAGGGTTGAACGGAGGGGTGTTTTCGTATTCTTCCACGAGTAACGTCTGTGAGGCGCCATTGGGGCGCACCCCCCACCACCTGTGACCTCTCAAGGGTATGAAATCATCTTAACGATTTTCTTATAATTAGAAACAAGTAATACTGCGACATTAGGAAACAAAGAAAAAAGATTCCTCCGTCTGTATCGAATGAATCTTTGCGCTTGATATCTTAACTAACCTCGCTAACCGCCATTTATTATATTTGTAATTTAAAGTCCATGGCTATATGTATTAATTAGTCCTGACGATGAAGCTATTTCCTTCGAAACTGGTCGAAATTGTCATCAAGTTACTTTAATAAGATATGTGTATATAATTTTTTAAACATAACACGTTATTTTATACAATATTTAAAGATTTAATCGCTCATTATTGATTATAACCGACATGATTATATGAAATTATGAAGGAATGTCATGTTATGAGATGAAATATAAATTTATTCATAAGAAAGAAACGTCTCAATATTAAGTATATTAAATTTACTTTAATCTAAAAGGGTCTTAATGTACGAATATATACAATCTTGTCGCAAATATTGGAATCTTCTAGCGAAAAGAACGAATTGCATTCCGTAGCTTAAAAATAAGGAATTAACTTTTATGAAACCAGACATAAAAAACTTAAAATATTATGAATGAAAGAATAATCATTATATTTTTAAATCGTTGGTTTCTAAATGGCATATGATTTGAATGCCATTCACGAGTATGGCCAATCAAGAATAATGTTTTTATTTTTACCGAAAAACCCTCTCGTATTTGAAAAAATTATAAAGACATCGAAGGTTTAATTTCTTAAGGTCGGTAAAAAAAAGTATTGTTTATTCATATTATGAAAAAAAAAATTTTCTAAATCATACTAAAATGATACACGAATTTCTTATTCACCATATAGTTTAGACAGTTATTTTTCCATGTAAATAATATTATGCTCACATCGTGGAAAAAAACCAAGTAGTGGGGGATGCATCGTGTGCAATTTTTTCAAATAAATACACCATGTCCTCTTCCATCGATCATTATTCGGTTTTGTATTTTCGCCGCGTTTATATTTTTACATCGAGTTAAAAAGGAGCCAAGTTCGCCGGGGTATTTGTGTTTTCGACGCCATCTCCGAGGGTCCCGCTGGACTAGCGCCATGCTGGGACCCTTGGAGGATTTATTCTGGATCGTTTGCACGATTCCTTGCTGCCACGAGAGATAAACGAAGTGATGTGAAGACGAAGTGATGTGAAGTGTTAACACCGAATGCCGGATGAAGCATCAAGCATCTCAACTAAAAGGCGGGCACACCATGCAACAGGGGAAACATATTCAACGTGAGTATGCTTGTATTTTGTATTATTGCTATCGCAAGATGGAGCGATGCCAACACGAGTGGCACAGGACCCTTCTACCCGGAATTTCTCAGCACTGGATTGTTTGGGGAGAGACCATCTAGGTTAACTGATATATATATATAGGAACGAACATCCTCAGTCAATCGGAATATAATCAAATAGTTTATTTGCTTATTATTTTAGGAATTTCTGTAATTACTTGTATGTTATATACTTCTTGTCCGTCTTATTCTTCATTACTTGGGGTTGTGACTCTTGTGGAAGTAATGACTCTTCTCCAGTTATCCCTTGTCTGCACTGCACGTAGCGAACCAACCACCGAGGTGCCTGCTGCTGCCTTTATTTGATCGGTCTATCGTGTAAGGGATATTCCTCTCCCTCTCTTCCCCTCCAGGCTACCAATCACAACCAGTCGTGAGAGGCTGTCCTCGTTGCTACGCGCAACTTGTCTAAAGAACTGGAGAATCCATCGGGTACAGAGAGTCAAGCCATCAAAGCGTAGTTCCTGGCGAATGGACTCGTTGGTGCGTATAGCTGTCCATGGAATTTGGAGGATGCGCCTCCAACACCACATTTCGAGAGCGTCAATTTTTCTCCTTTCTACTGCTTGTATGTAATATACAAGTAATTCAATTATAACATTCACCCATGTTTATGGTTAACACATTGGCTAACGTGTATGAGATCCCGGTTAATATTCCAAGGGGCTTTAAAATGAATTTAAGATATTTTTCACTCCAAAATATTTATTAAAATTTTCCATAGACCAGTAAACCCGAAGAGTAGGATTGGATTCTTCTAACCCTTATCTGCACTCTAATGGTGCATAGGGCACTGCATCGTATTGAAGCAGTGTTATTTTGATCGTTAAATACACGAAGGAAAGGTGATCAGCCTTCCGCTTCAGGTACCAGTCCAGGGTCATATTAAATAAATATTATTTCATTAATTGATTCGGCTGTCACTTTGTGGTAAAATCTATCCATTTTTAATTAATGTTTTACTTAGTTAACACCACTATTTCTTAAAATCTACTGTGACATGTGTTTCGACGCATTCCGCATCATTTTCAAACACCATATGTGAAGCTAATTCTAAATTTTAGAGTTGGGTCCTTGGGACGTTGAAGATTGAAGAGAGGGTAGTAGCTGTTTCTTACTTATTTTTATTTATTTTTTATTTTTTATTTCTTATCAGTGGGAACATAGACAATAGGGGGAAGGCTTTAGTCGTTGTCATACTGTTAATTATGGGTTTATTGTTATTTAAATTTTTATGAATTTCTATTGTTTCAAAATGTTGCAGTTTATGGCTTTTCGTAATAATTATCTTTAGGATTTCTACGTTATTGTGGTTAAATTTGTGATCATTATCTTTTAAATGGTTAGCGAATTCCGAAAAATTATTATTTCTCAAACATAATTCATGTTTCCTGATTCTTGTTTTGAATTTTCTGGAAGTCATACCAATATACGAACTTCCACAGTCGGAGTTTAATTTATATATGCCACTATTGTCTAATATATTTTCAGGATTACTTTGTGTTTTAAAAAATTTAGTTAAATTTTTTTTTGTGTAAAATGCTGGTTTTATATTATTCAGTAATTTTTTTGTTATTTTATATGATGTTTTATTTATGTAAATGATTATTTTCCAGTTGGTTTTTACTTTTTCATTTTACGTATCGGCTGAGTAGAGAAATGTTTTTGTTAAATTCTTTTTATTTTTACGCGCCAATATGGCGTCTATTATATTTGGTTGATAACTGTTATTGTAAGCAATTTGTTTAATTGTATTTATTTCTCTTTTAAACTTATTATCATGTAATGGGAATTGTAATGCACTATGGATCATGGATTTAGAGCTAGCTAGCTTATGATTAAGTGGATGGGCTGAACAAGAGGAAATTACAGTGTCTGTAGGTGTGGGCTTACGATATATGTACATCAAAAGTAATTTTTTTAAATCTATTATTTCTAAACTGAGATCTTGTAAATTGATTTATTTACCTCCGTTGTTTTCTACTATGGATAGTATTAAATCGTTAATTCCTTAATATATTTAATTTTTGTATATGTAATTTTTAAAGTTGATTCTTTTTTCAATTTGATCAATATATTTAACAATAAAATACAATTTATATTAGAAAATAACGGAGGTAAACAAATCAATTTCTTAGATCTCAGTTTGGAAATAATAGATTAAAAAATTACTTTTGATGTATTTCGTAAGCCCACACCTTCAGACACTGTAATTCCCTCTTGTTCAGCCCATCCACTTAATCATAAACTAGCTAGATTTAAATCCATGATCCATAGTGCACTACAATTCCCATTACAAGATAATAAGTTTAATCTAGAAATAAATATAATTAAACAAATAGCTAACAATAACGGTTATAAACAAAATATAATTGACGCGATATTGGCGCGTAAAAATAATTTAACAAAACATTTCTCTACTCAGCCGATACGTAAAATGAAAAAGTAAAAACCAACTGGAAAATAATCCTATTCATAAATGAAACATCACATAAAATAACTGAAAAATTCCCTAATAATATAAAACCATTATTTTAGACAAAAAATAATTTAACTAAAATTTTTATAATACAAAGTAATCCTGAAAATATATAAGACAATAGTGGCATATATAAATTAAACGGCGACCATGGAATTTTGTATATCAGTATGACATCCAGAAAATTCAAAACAAGAATCAGGGAACATGAATTATGTTTGAGAAATAATAATTTTTCGTAATTCGCTAACCATTTAATAGATAATGATCACAAATTTCACCACAATGACGAAGAAATCCTAATAATAACTCGACACTGGCTATAACACCCGAGAAGGGTGAAAAGCCATCAAAAAGAAGAAGAAGTAGAAATCCTAAAAATAATTAATACGAAAAGCCATGAACTGCAACGTTTTGGAACAATAGAAATTCATAAAAATATAAATAACAATAAACTCATAATTAACAATATGCCAATGACTAAAGCATCCCCCCTATTGTCTATGTTACCACAGATAAGAAAAAAAAAATAATAAAAGTAAGAAACAGCTACTACCCCCTCTTCAACCTTCAACCACCCAAAGACCCAGCTCTAAAATTTAGAATTAGCTTCACATACGGTGTTTGAAAATGATGCGGAATGCATCGAAACACGTTTCACTGTAGATTTTAAGAAATAATGGTATTTACTAAGTAAAACATTAATTAAAAATAAATAAATATTAGACTGAAAAATCACTAATATTTTTTTCGACCCTCTTAGGAATCGATCCCGGGACCTCCAGCATGGTAGCCTAGCACGCTAACCACTACACTATGTAGGCGGACGAAATTATTACTGGATTACCTTGCCTTTATAATACGAATGACTAAGTTAACATTACAATTGAAAACAATTTATCGATACAAGATAACTATGTATAGCATATGATAATTAATATATATATTACGACTTTTTGCTTTCAGCTGAACTACGGTGTCTTCCATTTAGAGACTAGCATTGCCGAAGATGATCTAAAAATTCTACCGTTCAGCGCCATAGGAATGTACACTCGGCCTCCATACCCTTAGTTTACTAGAAGAGCAAGCAAATAACGGTAAATATATTTTTTTATTTAAAAAAAACCGTATCCGCTCCTAATGTGGAGCATATAGAGTCCACAGCTGTGTCCAGGCTTTTCTGTCAGCTGCCAGCTCCTTTGTACCCTCCCAAGTTAGATCTTACGAGATTCTCTGCCGAGAACTGCCGACAAATTGTCAGCAGTGGTCGTCCTGGGCGGCGCGAACCTGATGCCTTGTAAAAGAGGCAAGCTTGATTAAGGCTCTCGGGGAGCATGCGGAGTACCTACGTGGCCAAGCCAAATGAATCGCCTTTTCTTGACGACAGTTGTGACCAAGATTTTCTGCGTCGTACGCCTTATTTCTTTGTTACCCGCAAAGTCAAACCACCGCACACCTAAAATTTTCAGACACCTGTTCTTAAAGCTAAGTATACGGCTGCTCTGGGCTCTTGTAAGGTGTCATGTTTCACAGTCGTATAGAATAGGAGCAATGCAGGCATTGCATAGGTGGCATTTGGTCTTCATCGAATATAGATTCGATCTCCGGACAGCCCTCATACTGTATATGCAGACCCTGCGAGTCCTAATCGCACTCCCAGTTCCTTTTAAAGGCTGCAATTTTCAGTTATGTACACTCCCAAGTACTTGGAACTCTCGATGCTTTCAACTCAACGAAATTATTTCTCACTCATATTATGTGCATATTTACAGTCCCCAACTTACAGTTGCGTTAGCTATTGCTGCTATTCAGTTTCCTATGCACCATTCGATGCAAGCTAGATTTAGAAAAAAGATGTAAAATTTCAATTGAGATCGACCGATCTTAAAATAAGTAATTTATTACTCTTTCCAGTTGGAGAAATCTACTATCCATTTGAAGACTTCCACTGTCATCAAGAATCTCCTTCAGTCAAGAAAATTCTTCAATCCAACGCTATTTGAGTGTACAATCAGCCTCCACAACTATAACTTACATGAAGAGCATGCGAATAGAGGTAATTTAAAATAAATAATGTAATTTTAGCCACATACATTTTGTGTATTCATAAGGATCAACATAGCGAGTGTTTTAGCCTAGAATTTTCACTCATGAATTGCATGAAATTATAGTAACTTTTAACATAAAGAATAAATTCACTCACGAGTAGGCATAGGCTATGAAACATATAAAGTTTAAGCCTGAGTAGGGAATGATAAGCGGTGTTGCATAAGTCGTAGTTAGATTTCAGAGTAACTTGGACGTTAGATAACACAAAAAAAAATAGGATCAACATAAAATGGATGGGAATTCATCAGGTAGTCCTCGGAATTATTTCTGACATCACATTTTAAATGTCCCTTTTCTTGGCTTCACTTTGTCGTTCCCTTGGACAAGTGACGTGGACCGAGTTGTAAATAGGGAAGGCAGTAGGGTTGGTTAAGGATAAGGCATAGTAGAACAAGGTCGCGTTTCTATATGGGACGCGAGCAACCCAGGGTAGACACTGCTCATATGGGAATGTACGCCTCTGCCTTGAATAGTCATTGTCTTCGCTCATACAAATAAAGAGAGTACAAAGATTTCGTTACATTTTTATAGTACACAGTATATTACATACTGATTTTTTTTTTCAGCGGGAGAATTTTGCCTAGTACTATCCACCTAGTACTGTCGTCAACTGCTTCATTCCAGTGCAATATGATAATATATTCATCATCTACGTAGTAACAACTATTGTTCAGCGATAAAGTGTTAATATTATAATACATCCAACCATCAAATATTAGAAATGTGTTGTATTTTCAATGCCACATGGGAATAAATCCGGCCACGGTGAAACACTGCTCATAAAAAAGATGTTGATTTATTAATTTGAAATACAATTTTTAAAGGTTTGGTATAAAAATATCTTTACAAATGGAATTAAATGATCGCAGTCAGTTTGTTGTGAAACTTAAAGTCAGTTTCGATCAAAAATGAGTACGCAATTTTCTATGCCGGTATTTTCCCCGTTTCGTATCGGTTTTTCGCGTTTAATTATTCAGAAGCGTTACACATCAACATTTAACAGCGCAAGATTCACCGGTTTGTAAATTTCACCCAGTTAAAGCGAGTATTTGAAATGACACCTCCGCTGAAACATAATAAATATGCAAATAGCTGCTAAACTGACTGATTTTGGTTTTGATTTTCTTCATGGAAAATCTTTACTCATTTATCTGGGCGTAAAATAAGTACCATTTATTCGTACAACGCAAATATTCCTTGTCAGTCGAAACTACTCTTTCGATCACATAATTTAATTCATGTCAAAACGACTTAAAATTTGAGGAAGTAAACTTTCTTACTAACATCTTTCTTCTTTTCTGCAATATTTTATCGTGATTCATATTTAACTTTTGAAGTTTTAAAAACTATACTTTTTGTAACACATTTAGTTTTTTTTAACACAGTAACACATTTATAACACATTTAGTTTTTTTTAGTTTAACTGCAACATCAGAGGTACAGTTTAAGTATAAAATCACCAATGAGCGGGATTTGTGGGGATGTTTAGTATATTAATATTTTTGCTCCGTTTTAAGTTTCGTGATAAATTGGATAAATCGGTTAGTGCGAGAACCAAAAAATTGTATGCCAACAATAAATCAGCATTTTTGTGAGTTGGATAGATATTAAGTTAATGAATAGATATTAGAATAAAAAAAATATTTACCAAAAATTACAATATTATTTTTACTGATGAGAAATATATGAATTAAATAATATTTACCAGAATTATAATGTTATAGCCGTTGAATTGATATTAGAATTAAATAATATTCACCAGAATTAACATACTATTATTACGTCGATGTTTTGTTTGAAAGTTCTCTAGCAGTACAGTAATTATTTTTAAATATAGAAATATGATGGTAACATGGTAACATTTATGTATATTAGAAATATTTGAGCAAACATAAGGTATTATTTTTATTGTAATCAAATTCTTACTTTTTTTCGTGTGAAAACATAAAAATTAGTAAAAATTTGAGGTTTGCGTGTTTGTACTTTTTTTTAAATTGAATACATTTAAGTTACTCAGTGTGTTTAGCCGTAAGATTGTATTATAAAATTTGTTTTGTAAAATGTCGTCGATTGTAAATTATGAGTGAAAAATGAAACGTGGAAAAAAACAAGTGTAAGTTGAACATTCATCAATGTAACTCAAGCTGTGTTTTAAGATTAAAAAAATTGATCATCTTCCATCGATCAAAAGTGAACGAGCGACCTAATATGAAAACATATTTATGTTGCGATACGTAAAATATTATTTTTTACATCGAAATATTCATGGATAAGAGGAATAGTGTATCAAAAAAAAACAAGTGCAAGTTGAACATTCATCAATGTAACTCAAGCTGTGTTTTAAGATTAAAAAAATTGATCATCTTCCATCGATCAAAAGTGAACGAGCGACCTAATATGAAAACATATTTATGTTGCGATACGTAAAATATTATTTTTTACATCGAAATATTCATGGATAAGAGGAATAGTGGATCAAAAAAAACAAGTGCAAGTTGAACATTCATTAAGGTAACTGAAGCTGTGTTTTAAGATTTAAAAAAATTGATCATCTTCCATCGATCAAAAGTGAACGAGCGACCTAATATGAAAACATATTTATGTTGCGATACGTAAAATATTATTTTTTACATCGAAATATTCATGGATAAGAGGAATAGTGGATCAAAAAAACAAGTGCAAGTTGAACATTCATTAAGGTAACTGAAGCTGTGTTTTAAGATTTAAAAAAATTGATCATCTTCCATCGATCAAAAGTGAACGAGCGACCTAATATGAAAACATATTAATGTTGCGAAACGTAAAATATTATTTTTTACATCGAAATATTCATGGATAAGTGGAATAGTGGATCGAAAAAAACAAGTAATAGTCGAACATTCAAAAATGTAACTTAAGCTGTGTTTAAAAATTAAGTTAAAGTACATTATATTAAGATTTAGCAATAATTTAACTTGGATGCGTATCGGTCGATTTGAACAATGCTAACTATATGTTTTATTTATCTGGAATCCAGGTGATTGGGGTTGATCATAATAAGCTGTATAATTAAGGACTTTTTAGTTTTAAGGACATAAATGTAAATATTTCGAGTATTTGGCTATGTTGCGTGATATTTTATACAATGCGAGGATATATTTTAATTAAGTAATAATTACTTTCCGGGGAAACATGTATATTGAGTGAAGGGTAGGTTAAGCGAAAAATACAAAAAAAATGTTAAAACTTACCAAAAATGTAAAAAAAATCATTAAAACTTATGTTTATAAAACGTAAAAAAAAAATTAAAAATGACATAAAACAATAAAAAAATTGCAAAACTAAATTGGTGTTTTCTTCTGTTTATTGATTATCATGTCTTTAAGCTGTAGGATTACGAGAGGTACAAATAATCTCATGGCTTACTAATTTATTTTATGTGTTTGTCTAAACACAATCAGATTCAATTACTGAGGATAATAAAGGGTGACGCAAAATTGATCACATTAAAACATGCTTGTTTCTTGGCAGATGATAAAATATCGTCTACCCACTATCATTGTGACGAGGATTAATTACACAATCATTGTAATAAAATAAAACATATTTTGGTAACCTTGAAGCATATTGGAGATCATCTAAAAAGAAAAAAATATAAGATAACATCTAAAAAGAAATATGTATTTTGGTAATCTTGAAGCATATTGGAGATCATCTAAAAAGAAAAAAATATTTTGATTACCTTGAAGCATATTGGAGATCATCTAAAAAGAAAAATATATTTTGGAACCTTGAAGCATATAGGATATCATCTAAAAAGAAAAATGTATTTTGGTAATCTTGAAGCATATTGGAGATCATCTAAAAATAAAATTATATTTTGGTAACCTTGAAGCATATAGGATATCATCTAAAAAGAAATATGTATTTTGGTAATCTTGAAGCATGTTGGAGATCATCTAAAAAGAAAAATATATTTTGGTAACCTTGAAGTAATTGGAAATAATCCAGATTTGTGAACAAATATTTGGACACACTCAAAATGTTGTGCATGTAACTATGCTTCAAGGTTACCAAATATTAAGATAAAAATATTTTAATTATTAAATATGACGTCCGCCCCCATAGTGTAGTGGTTAGCGCGCTAGGCTACCATGCTAGAGGTCCCGGGTTCGATTCCCAAAGAGGGTCATAAGAATTATTAATGATTTTAAATCTAATATTTATTTCATATGACCCTGGACTGGTACCCGAAGTGGAAGGATCACCTTTCCTTCGTGTATTTAACGATCAAGATAACACAGCTTCTATACGAAACAGTGCCCTATGCACCATTGGATGTGGATAAGGAGTAGAAGAAGATAAAATAATTAATATGGATCATTTAAGTAATGATATTTAACATATTTGATTAAGAACACATGAATTTTATAGCATATTTTTAAAAAAGGATGGCGCTGCCATTCCGGCAATAAAAACTATCGAAAAAAATAGACCTGTCATCTTTTATGTTGCTAAAATTTTAAGCAATCTGTTAATAATTTCAAGGGATTTTAGATTAAAAACGAAAACACGAATAATTAAATTTTTATAGATGTTACGGACAAAGAAAGACAGAAAGGAAGAACATCTAAATAGAAATACAACAAAACAATATTTGCACAAAAATATTATGTTTATTCAATTTTACACTGTTCTTGGTTTGTGCTTCAATTGGTAATACTTATAATGGTTTTTGTTACATATAATTAAATATGAGATATAGTATATGTATTAGGTGCATATGCATATGAAACCACCGATTTTTTGCTAAATATTTTTGTTCTAAATCAAGGGAAAGAATTCATTAATCGAAATGATGATATGATTAATTGAAATGGTTAATCAAAGCGAAGAATCCGCGCTGGAAAAAAATCCTGTTTTTTTAGGACATCCATAGGACTATCCAATTTTGAACTTCTTAGTAAGAACTGAAGTGCTGTTCCGACATTCCGTATTGCATTGAAGGAAACAAGAAGTGATCGGCGGAGTGGGGTACTTCCTAGTAAAGTGCTCCCAACGCTTCCTGGACTGGCATTATCTTGCAGCAAAATCACTTTGTGAATGGACCAACACTGCCAAGTCTGTTGGTCCATTCACTACGTTTTTCCCTCAAAGCTCCATTAAAATTGGTGAGTTGCTATTGGTAGCAATCAGGAGTAACACTGGGTTTCAAAGTCTCAAAATACACAGCACCTTTATGATCCCACCAGATGTAGAGCAAAGACTTATTTCCATGGATGTTCTGTCTTGCTTGTGATGTTGATGGTTGGCCCGGATGAACCCAATATTTAGCGTTTGGGATTGTCGAAACAGATCCACTTTGCATTTCCTATAACAATTTTCATATCCCATAACACTTTTCATAGCCTATAACAATTTTCTAGGAAAGTTCTTTTCTATCTGGCCACCAATTCATCACCCATATTCTTTTCATTTCAATCTTTGCCACTGTGTGTTCTCCACGTCTGAAAAAATTTGCTTAATCGACTTCCAGTCCTTGTGTAAGCTGTTGTTGTGACTGGCTTGAATTTTTATCCAATAATGATTGCAAATCATTGCCTTTGAATTTCTTTTCTGTTCTGCCACGCTCTTTGTTGTAATGATCAAAATTGCCTTTCTTGAAATGTTAAAACCATTCTCTGAAAGTTTTTTTGACAGAAAATGTTCAGGATAAGCCTTCTCATATAATGTATAAAAATATAAATATTTAGGCGATAGAAATTGATCTTCCTCGAAAGTTATCTAGAGGAAGACCAAAAAATTCAAGATAACATGATTCGAAGGTATGGCCTAGGTAACGTTGTCCAGGACAGAAGGACCTAGAACCTGAGGACGAGGAGAGCTGACCCCAGCAGTCTACAAAGACAAGTTGAGATGTAGCCAGGAAGAAGGTATATACATATAACCAAATCATCTCAACACGCTTCTCTTCATTTTATCAATTAAGCTTTAACCTCAAGCTTTTATTTAAATTATTACATTTATAAGTTCACAACAGTGTGTCCAAATAATTACTTCCATAACGTAAATAAATTAAGTGGTCAAATTATAAGCTAAAATAATGAAATGAAAATAATATTTTCAGGCATTTCTCATGTTTGTCATTATAATCCAGGATTCGGACCTCACAAACAAATGAAATAGTTTCTGCTCAATAAAAAGCTTCTTTTTATCTCACCAATAGATGTCTCTTGTGAAATTCTAGTGATTCAAGTTCAATTTATCGAAATTGGATGATATGTATAGAACTTCCTAGAGTTAACGTAGTGTGGTTGTCAATCATGATTGGAATCTGTAAATTTTGCACGCGTGTAGAGTGATCACTTAAACCAGCCTTTAAAATTTAAGCCCCGTAAATGTTCAGACTTCCATATTCTTCTTCATCCATGTTGAGATGCATAAAAATAATATGAATATGAATTCTGTTTATTATTTATTATATTAATTAACTTTCAGCTTAATAGAGCTTTCAATTTGAATGAATTTGTAACTGAAATGATAAATAATGGGTATGAATATTTATAGTAAGTATGTGCTCACTGAAACAGATAATCCATTTAATTATTATGATTATTTATACCCTTAACGTTTAATTGGATGTACATATTTATTTTTCCTTTCATAATCAATATACTTTTATGAAAATATTCAAGCATAATCTTGTACGCATTCCCCCCTAACATGCTGAATTGTGCTAACTTTTGTAAGGTTTAGAAAATATCGATTAAATATGAATTGTTTGTTCCAAAACATAAAGGTATATGAAGTCATATAAATTTGTACCAATATAAAGGGAAGTGTACAGTTTTTGATCGTATTTGAATACAAATAAGCTATTATGTAAATGTAAATAAAAAAAAATTGACTATAAGGAACTGCCAATAAATTTTACAAGTATGTATAATATGTGTTTATAACATTTTCCTATAAATGTTCATATTGCGATATACCACGAATTCCCATAATCGAATCTATACCGTATATTATAAAAGCTTTCAAAACAAACAAACAAATATTGATTTCATTTTTTTAGAGTTTTATGAGTGTGTAAAAAAACGTACATTAGTTCCAAATTATTAAATATTAGGACAAATAAATCCAATTTTTGAATTGCAAGTACTTTTATGAAATCTATGTAATTAGTTTATTTTAAACATTTTTGAAGTAAACCTCTTAGATTATCGAATTATCATGAAAACCGATAGTTGCACAAGAATTGAGGGTGAAATGTAAAGTATGCGTTTCGTTTATTAGGTATATTTCGTTACATAAGAAGATATGATGTAAAGAGACGGAGAAAGAGAGCGGTTTGAAGCAAAAATTTGCATCTTTTGAGATGAAAATTTTTCTCACTGTCTTCAAAGTATTGAATCACGGAGATATTACATAGGTGTATGCATCACCACGGCCGTTTAATATAACACGTATAATATGATCGCTCAAGCCAGCCAAATGCCAGGTCGTAAGCCCTGGGATGCTCAGACCTCCATTTTCATAAAAAGGGATGAATGCTACATGTTTCATATCAAATTGAGGCACTTTTAATATAAAGATAACTATTTTAAACGCACGAAACGATCAAACATGACAAAAACATGATAAATGCAATACTTCCCCTAGGTCTCTTTCACTTATAAAATATCAGGAAATGAATTCAAAAGCAATGTAAAGAAACGTATGATGTTATGAGTACAAATGGATGGATAATCAATATCATTCATTGGGCCGTTGACACTGTCATTGAAAAAAATATATTAATACTTATACAGTCAAAATTCAATTCTCAACATCTTGGTAAGTTTTCATAATTGAGTAGTCCACTGGCAAATCACGTTATGTCAATGGAGCAATAAGTTGAGAAAACTTATTGAAGTATTAACTATAAGTTTTTATAACATTTTAATTTATTGCCGACGGAGGTTAGAGGTCAAAATAAAATATGGAAAAAAAGGCAAAATAAAGTTATGGGTAAATGATCTAGAGGTTATTCCATCAAATTTGTAAAATGGTTTATATTCTTAAATATTTCTCTCTTTTTTGTGTGTATATAAGGTTAAAATGGATAAAACAATAAAAAATGTATGTAAAAAGAACTCCACAAGACACACAAAGTGGGTCTCTGTAAAAAATATTTTAATTATGTTTAAAATTGTTCTTAAAAAAAATATATACAATTTATGTTCACATAAATTCTATACATGTATTTAACTTTTTTTATATTCATAAAAATAAAATAAAAAAGTTAAGATTTAAAGGCTAAGATTTAATTTATTAGCGTATTACATAAGTCTAGGATTATGTAAAATTCATTTTTATTATTTTATTTAAAGTATTTATTTATTCGTGAATATCCATTTTCTTTTCTTCGAAGTAATCCCCTTCAGATATAATGCACCTATGCCAGCGCCTCTTCCAATCCTCGAAGCACTTCTGGAATGCGCTTTTCGGTATGGCCATCAGCTTTTTCTTCGATTCTGACTTTATCTCATCAATTGTAGCCAAACGCTTTCCGTTCGTTGGTCTCTTCAGTTTCGGGAATGGGAAAAAGTCGCAGGGAGCCAAATCTGATGAACACGGTGGTTGAGGCATGATTACGGTGTTGTTTTTGGCCAAATAATCACAAACAAGCATAAAGCTCTACAGCCGAAAATTTTGCAATTTCGGAAAAAAGTTTGCTGCCACACGTTTCATGAAAATTGCATGGCATGAACCGATTGATATGCCAACATTCTCTCCAACTTCCCTAATAGTGATTCGACAATTTTCCAAAACCATTTTCTTCACTATTTTGATGTTTTCTTCGTTTGTTGACGTGGTTGCAACTCCTGGACGCTCATCGTCTTTAACATCTCGACCTTCTGTGAAGCGCTTGTACCACTTATAAACACTTTTTTGAGACAAAGCAGACTTGCCAAATGCCACAGTCAATATTGTAAATGCGTTGGAGCACTTTATTCCATTTTTAACGCAAAATTAAATACATATTCTTTGATCCATTTTTTTTCAAAATTCAAAAATCTAGGAACACACAAAAACGTGACTAACCTTTCCAGTTGTCAAAAATAAACCACTAATCCAAAATGGCTGATCATGCTAACATATGATAAACATATCGCTCACTCCTTTCAAGAACGTCATAAATCAAAATTCGACAATTTTCAGTTGTGCATGTTTTCGGAATGCCCAGAAAATGTACTATATCCGAGCAAAAGAGTCATATTTTTAACATAATATTTACCCGCTACAGGGCATTATTTTTTTCAATATTCTAAAAATTTTCTTTCGAACAGACAGAATTTTGTAGTTGTACTCAATCAACGTATGCAGTTTTGAAACAATTTCATATTAAATTTTCTATCATTTCTTCTCATATGTAATTACTTTTAAAATTTATAATAGTAATTCATACTCTTATGTGCATTTCTTCGTGCAGTAAAGTCTCTTTTTTATCAGTTTTTTCCACAGTATTTTCTTTTAGTTCTGCTTGAAGAAAACTGGAATATCAAAAAGATAATCGTAGGAAGCCCAAACTTCACCGAAATCTTTGATCAGAAGATTCCATACATCATTAACTTTGCTGTTTTGACAGGAAAAAAATATTTAGTACCATTCATTAAAACGGGTTTAATATTTTCGAATGATTTGCCTTTTTTCCAATGTTACCATAATTTATGATTTCGGATACATAATTGGGTTTCCCTTTCATGGCAATTCTATTACATATTTATAAAATTTCTTAAAAATAATCATTTAAAGGCGATGCATTTAAAGTGGCAATATCCAGGTTATTTCAGTTCGTTTTTGATGCTCGATTTCTAATAATATAAATGAAAGTTGTTTCAGACTCCGAGAACCGTTCTTTAGAAATATCAAAATATGCCTCGGGTTCCACAATGACATCCAAAATTTGTATCTCTCTATCAATATCGCCAAATACGCAATTCATTGGCAATTTTACAGTAACTTAGAGATTTTCTGAAAGGGAACTGTCTATCGGAATAGCAAATTATGTAAGAGTATTGATTTTTTAATTATATTTTAATCCTAATTTAACAAGTTTTGGCAGATTACGTTACACGTTAATACGTTAATACTTGAAATCTACTACCGATTTCCATTGCCTGAAAAGTTAATTTTTCAACATAATGTGGTTAGCAAGTGGACTTATTAATTTATACTAGTGGTTCGCCAAAAAAAGATCAAAGTTAGTCAAAATGTTTTATTTTGCTGTGCAGTACAAGATATCAAATAAAAAAATATGATTAAATAAAAACAATGTAAAAGAAATGAATGTAGCTTCTCCATTCGTCGTTTGTTCGTTTTTACCGAGTGTTTGGTTTAGTAACAGTATTGTATGCTACAGACGTGAAAACTGCATTTTTTCTTCGATAGATGTCAGTAGCTGTAATAAGAACATACGGTGGTAGTGACCAACACCCAAATGGTTTTATTGCCTCGTTCTAAGATATTCGTTTATATAAATGTATTTGTGTTGATATTAATATTAAAGTTTTTGGATGAATATGTTTTAAGGAAAGACACCTTAATATATAAAGTCATCATACTTATATACAGGCAATCTTATTTGCAGTTGATTTAATTTTCATGGAATTTTGTTCTCTTAGAGATAAATTGCAATAAATAAAACAATGAGCAGTCAATTTTCGCAGACAAAATGTGATTTCTGTAAATGTACCAAAATGGCAAAATCAAATTTCAACGTATCATCTCAGCGAATTTCAGTATGAGTGTAACTCGACTAATTTGTTACCTTAGACGTCTTCTTTGTTTAATACAAACTTTGATAAATGACAAAGATAATCATTTTCATTTTATTTCACTAACCCTTAAACGAGTTTTCCTAATGTTGACTTGAAACTTGATCACTCTACTCATTTTCTCATTTTCAATATGAAGTTAATCATTGCATATTACGAAATAGTATAGAACCTTGAATTAAATTTCTTAGTGGATAATGAGACATTTTTGCTTTTAAGACTCATCGACTGGCGAATAGTCCTACCTACGAAATATAATCCCTATAGCCCCGAGGTTTTTCAGTCTTCCAGAATCCAGGACTAAAAGCTTTCGATTCGAGGAAAATCTGGAGTAATTAGATATTTTATAGGGTATTTAATTCTTTAAATCAAGGCACTTTACAAAAAAAAACATGCTTTAACATTAAGTTGATAAAATAATAATAAGTTTAAAAAATAATACATACTTATTATGAGAACGGAAAAAGATGTCAGCTAAATTATGATTCAGATTTACAACAAATGACTCTCATCACGTTTCCGGAATTTTACTGACTTTTCGGAACTGACGGAATTTTCATATTTATTTTCGATTTAAAAGTTGTGTATATATATTTTTTTCTTACATATTTTTCGGCATTATTTTTATACATTTATAGAAAACTATGTATGTATATTGAGCACAGTAAGTATAAAAGTGTCTGTCGCTAAATTACTGATCTATTTTAGGTCAATAAATTCGTCAGAAGTTAGAGGGAAATTTATTTCATTATTAAAGTTGACGTTTTCTTTACAAACCGTGGAAAGATAAAACTCTCGCAAATAATAAAATAATATACAATTTTTTGTAAGTTCCAATGATTTCGTGTAATCGATCGTAGGACATATAATTGTTAAATTTAATTTTTGTACCTAGTTACTTGTTTTTTTTTTAAGAAACGAAAACTTTTCCATTTAACTTTAAAATTTAACACTCTCCTTATCATTCATGGTTTACTTTGTGTAATACCCTTTTGAAAAACACTACTTCGTGACTAACTGTTTCGGAATAATCATTCCATCATCAGATCAAATGTAGGCTACAGTGAAATTGTTACAGTCTGATGTTGATATATTGTTTGTTGTTTCGACTCCTCACCTGACCGCTTTCAAGTATTTGGCAAACCTGATCGTACAAGGTTTTTCTCGGTCTTCCTCTGCTCCTTTTTCCAATTATATTCGCCTAGTAAATTTGTTTCACCTATTCATTTTTAACAAAAAATATCATTGCATACATTATATTAAGACATGTTTTTAAATATCTAAATTATATTTTTGGTTTCATCCGTGGATTTATTAGTGAATAAATTAACTATTTTCAGAGGACACTTATTTGGCATTACCTGGTAGATATGATTAAATTTTTGAGTATGTTAATTACTAATTCTATTGAAATTTTAACGGTTCATTTTGGTATTAATGCCACCCATACAATGCCAACATAGCTTATATTCCCTTATACGGCTGTAAATGATGGCACTTTACAAGGGCCCATAGCAGCCGTGTACTTAGCTTTGAGAATAAGTGTCTGCGGAGAATTTTAGGCGCGCGGTGGTTTGACTTTGTGAGGAATGAAGAAATACGGCGTAGGACGCAGAAAATCTTGGTCACAACTGTCGTCAAAAAAGGCAATTCAGTTGGATTGGCCATATACTCCGCATGCCTCCCGAGAGCCGCCATCAAGCTTGCCTGCTTAACAAGGTATCAGGTTCGCGCCGCCCAGGATGACCATGCTGACAATTTGTCGGCAGTTGTCGTCAGAACTTCGGGACGCTGAACTCACTTGGAATGGTGGAAAGGAGCTGACAGCCGACAGAAAATCTCGGATATAGTTTGTGAACTCCATATGCTCCACATAGGGAGAGGATATGTTTTTTTTTAAATGGTATTTACTGTGTTAACAAAAATTAAAACAAAGGAATCACGATGGGAATATTTTTAAAATTTAAATTTAATTGGTTATTTAGTATGGGTAGATTACCTAAATGAAGACTAGTTTAATTTACATGTAAAATTTGTATGCCCGTTTAAACATAGCAAAGCAACTGTCAAATTATAAAAAAAAATATTATGAGAAAAAAAATCTGTTTTGAATTTTCGTTAGGTTTTTCCAACCTTGGAAAATTCAAACAATTTATTACTGAATGATTATACATACGAAATTCTCCATCAGCTATCATGTGATGGTTTTTGTGAATACAAATCGTTTGTTATTAAAATGTCACTTTGTTACAATTTAAAAGATTTATAATATATATTATTATTCTCATGTTTTGTTCCTCCACATTGAGTTTCTGAGGCATCCGGATATAGCTGCAGCCTTTTTGATTTGTATAATTTATATTTGAAGCACTTACTTTGTGGTCTTCCATTTTATAATTAAAATGTTTCTTTGTTTAAAAATCACTATAAATATTTTATTATAACTTAATTAGCACTTATATAGTAGTATTAATCAGTTTTGATAAAGAAGCGGTAAGTTTCGAAACCGGTAGATATTATAATTAAGTTATAATAAAATATTTATAGTGATTTTTAAACAAAGAAACATTTTGATTATAAAATGGAAGACCACAAAGTAAGTGCTTCAAATATAAATTATACAAATCAAAAAGGCTGCAGCTATATCCGGATGCCTCAGAAACTCAGCGAGGAGGAACAAACAGATGAGAATAATAATATATACGATACACCTTTTATTGTAAATTATAATAAATTTTAGTTTTTTATTAAAATATTATTCATCAACATTTTGAGTGTGTCCAAATACTTGTTGACAAAATCTGGATTATCTCCTGTTATGGGAGTTATTTTTATATTATTCATCAATTCAACACTGTATCCGTTAGGATAGCAATGTGTTTAACAAAAGGTAATTCTTCGTCGAAGTTATTTTTATTTTTAGGTATTGAGACATGACGGTGTGCATAGAATAGAAAGCAGAATATGTGACAATAAGTGGTCGAAATAAATGTAGACGACAGTGTTGGTTTTAAAAGAGTCAAATCGAAAAAGTTCAGCAGTGAATTGATTAAAATGCCAAATAAGTGTCCTCTGAAGATAGTTACTTTATTTACTAATAAACCCAGAGATGAAACCAAAAATATAATTTAAGATATTTAAAAACATGTCTTAATATAATGTATGCATATAACTCTCTTTCAAATAATAATGATATTTTTTGTTACATATAAATAGGCGAAACAAATTTATTAGGCGAATGTAATTGGAAAAAGGAGCAGAGGAAGACCGAGAAAAACCTAGTACGATCAGGTATGCCAAATACGTGAAAGCGGTCAGGTTAGGAGTCGAAAACAATCGGCGGGTATGTATGAGGAGATGCACGAACGCGGAAGAGGCGAAGAATGTTTGCAAAGACAGAGTGGTGTGGCGTTCTATTCTCTCTGCCTACCCCTGCGGGGAAGCGGCGTGATGGTTACTTAGTTTGTTAGTTATAAATAGGTGACCATAGCAATTTCACTTACATCTTTACCTGGCGAGAGAATAGTTATTACGAAACTGGTAGTTGTGAAATGGTGTTTTAATTGTTGAAAGATAAATGATTGGGTGAGTGTTAAATAATTTAGAACACATAAATAAAAAAACAGGAATGAAAAACTCAAAAACAAAAAGCAACAAAAAATGCGTATTGTCGTCTTATTAAGGCATTATCAAACACTGTGTTTTATAATATGAGAGTGTTTGATAATGTCTTAATAAGGCGAAACGCTTCACGTATTAACATATACATAAATAAATGTAGAGTTCAATCCAATAAAATAAACCTTTATTTTATTTATTGTTTCGGCATTAACTTTGTGGTAAGACATGTTACAATGATTATATATTATGTTACATGTTATTAAGGCCAAATTATGAATTATCTTGAAAATTTAGAAATACAAAAAAACCTGAATTCTAATAATAATTTATTAAATAATATATTGTTTCAAAATTCTTCGCCATTGCTTTCCATTTTTCCTTTGTTTTCAAACTCCGTTCCTTGACTAACCCCTTCCCCTTACTTTCCCCTTCTCCTTATTTATAGAACAATTTTATATTTTATATTTTAGTTATTATACAGACCTGAATGATGGAAGTTTAACTTCTGAAACATGTAGTCTATAATAAAACTCAAGTGGTAAAAAACGAAGTGTTTTCTTTAATCATTGTAAAATAAACCTTGTTTAATTTTGGATATATTACCCAACAATTCAATATGGAATTCTACCTTCTACAGTTACAATAAAAAAGAAAAAAGCGTTACTCAAAAAGTTAAGGGTGTTTACACCCTTAACATTTAAAATCACTTATACCTGTGTTTCTGTTAACCCCTCCGGAAATTAAATCAGGACCTCCATCGCGGTTCTTAAACGCGTTCGCCCTTTCATTTCGTAAGCAGACAAAAAAATAAGTCAAATAATACAAAACTCAACATCCGAAAACTCTGAATAAAGAATGGGGGAATCAACAGCTCAAACAAAGAAATTAAAATCATCACTCAATTTTTACATTACGCTCACTCCTTTCAAGAACGTCATAAATCAAAAATCGTCGATTTTCAGTTATGCATGTTTTTGGAATGCCCAGAAAATGTACTTTATCCCAGCAAAAGAGGCATATTTTTAACTCAATATTTACCCGCTACAGGGCTAAAAATTTTGTTTTCGCATTTTGAAGAAATGGTATGGTTTAATTATTTTCTTAAATATAATAAATATTTTCAAATGGAAAAAAAAACTTCAGATTTTACATAAAAAGATCTGTTGCACAGTAAAAAGTTCAAACAGTGGGTTGATATTTATTTTTAATACATCGTGTTATATTTTTTAATTTTAAAAACGTTTTCCTGAAAAATCAAGTTTTTTGATTTATGACGTTCTTGAAAGGAGTGAGCGATTTGTCCTCATAATCTCTTCACTTACCGTTATAATTTACTTTTTTTAATCAGTTTTTGTTATTAGTAAAACTGCGAACGTGTTGTTCTAATACGTTTTACCTAATATTGGTAATTGCGTTCACCGTATGTACATATGTAGGTGGCGCCACAATCGTTCCCAGTACACTTGCAAAAGTGCGCTAACGAATCAATTTTTACTTCATGTAACGAAACGAAACATCAAATTTCACTCTCCATTCTCGTCCAATTAACAATTATCAAAACGCCGTCTAAGAAGTATTACTTCAAAAACAAATTATTAAAACAATAATGCGGGATGTGTTATTAGTTCATCGAATGCTTAAATATTAGCAGATAATATTAATTATTTAAATTTTATCGACTTACCTTAATTTGATGAATAATTCAGGATCGAAGTCGGCTCATTAATACCATTTTGAGACACAAAAACTCATTTATCGATTTTATTTCAGTTACAAACAACCATCACAAGCGGCATTCCGTCAGAAACTGCGGAAGTGATTCTTACTCCTACTTTGTGGTACAAGGACCTTCTTAAGGGGGAAGTTATTTAGGATGTGATATCCTACCTCTGTTACCATTGTACAAGGTGGCAAAAAAGTATTTTAAGAAAAAAATTTGGATGTAATTTTTTTTATGGATGAAATTTTTTTGTTCTGTATTTGGACTATATATTTTTTTCCATTAATAATAAAATAATAAAACCCTTATCCGCACCCCATTGGTGCATAGGGCACTGCTTCATATAAACGCAGTGTTATCTTGATCGTTTACACATGAAGGAAAGGTGATCAGCCCTCCGCTTCAGGTACCAGTCCAGGGTAATATTGAATAAATGTTTCAGTGAAAAATTCACTTAAATTTATTTGACTCCCCCTGGGAATCGAACCCGGGACCTCCAGAATGGTAGCCGAGCGTGCTGACCATTACACTATGGAGGCGGATAGAAAGTCCATTAAGTCGGGAAAATGTCATCGGCCAAGTTGCCGCCGCCAGAATTGATGACAGAAAAAGCCCGATTTATGGTATTTTTCAACACTCTTTCCAGACTTCCGACGGTGGATTCTCACATTCTTGAGGGATATTCTCTTTGAGTGCTTCAAAAGTCTAAAGTTTGTTGACATAGACACGTGACTTCAAGAAACGCTACAAAAAGAAGTCTGGAATGGTTAAATTGGGCGATCTTTCCGGGCAATGCAAATCACCAAAATGAATGATTATGTAACCCGGGAATGTAGCCCTCAGAATATTGGTTATGACTTGTGAAGTATGAACCGTTGCTCTATTTTGTTACAATCATATGTTTCCCAATCTGAATTTATCCAATTGAGGAAGGAAAAGTCGTTGAGTATGGTTCTGTAGCGCTCGCTATTCACAGTAGTCATTTGGCCCATAGCGTTTTCGAAAAAATAAGGCCAACGATGTAAGATGACGCTTCCAGAGTAAACATCACACCATGCATCCAAACTTAAAACACAGTAAGGGTCACACGTAAAAAAAAAAAATCCCTTACTGTGTTTTGAGTTTGGACAGCCGAGTACCTTTGAGCAGAATGACTCTACGTGGGTTGAACGCAAATTTTCAATGCCCCAGAAGCGATAATTCTGTTTATTCACATATCCACAGAAATGGAAATAGGCCTCGTCGCTCCTGATGATTTTCTATGAAAAATTGTCTTCTTCGCAGTCGAGATTTAGGATGGATGGAGCGGAGCGTAGGTGAGCACTTTTTTGCACCCTGCTTATAAATGCAAGGTCATGCTATGGGTAAGAGATTCTTACACTTTTAGTATACTGCTTTCCAGTATGGTGAGGCGTAGGTTACACGCGTCGTGGAGGATTATAGCGATTCGTGTCTTATTAACGTATATTTTGTATCTGTTTTCTTTACAAATGCCAAAGCAAAACTGACATTTTGAAAAACTAGCATCTTCCAATAGGGTCAAAACTTCTGTGTCACCTATCACTACCCTCTCCCCTAGCAATCACCGCTATTGTTGACAAATAAAGTATTTTTTTTATCACAATGACATAATTTTTTGTCATACCAACATAAGTGAAGAAGGATGGGGAAGGGCTATTATTAAAGCTCATGAGCACACGTGCAACATTCACCAAAATAATGGAACTTCTTCATATATCATTAACCTTATGACGCGTTAAACGATATATGAGTTCACAAAAGGAATCAATGTTGGATTGAGAGGACTTTTATTTAGAAGAGACCCCTTTTCATTGTACGCAAGGTCCTAACCCGGGATTATTTAAGGTTTATGTAGGAGTTCCAAAAAAATATTAATGTGTTTGTAAATCATGTGTAGATTGGTGATTGTTGTATATTTGTAAAATCATTACATTACCAGCCTATGATAAGTCATACGCCCTGTAAATACCAAGACTTCTGTTTCTTACCAATCTTTGTTGAGATGTAAACAAATGTATAAAAATCACTGGAGAAAACCCAGACTCTCAAAATGTTGAAACGATATCGTAAAAAACATAATAATAATAATAAATCCCTTACCGCACCCCAATGGTGCATAGGGCACTGCTTCATATAAACGCAGTGTTAGCTCGATCGATTACACATGAAGGAAAGGTGATCAGCCCTCCACTTCAGGTACCAGTCCAGTGTAATATTAAATAAATATTAGAGTGAAAAAATCACTTATATTTATTAAACCCCCCTGGGAATCGAACCCGGGACCTCCAGAACGGTAGCCGAGCATGCTGACCATTACACTACGGAGGCGGTCAATTATATTTTTTGGATGAAACTGGATTTTTTTATCAATATGTGAATGATACCATTTATTTCACAAAAAAACAATTGAATTTAATTGACTTACAAGACATTTCTACATACAAGATATTTTATATTAAAACATATTCGAGTGTGTCCAAGTACTTGTTCACGAATATATTTCAAATACCAATGGAAAGAGTCTCTGCTAAATAAAAGCTTTCCTCATCCCACCATAGATGACCATTGTGAAATCGATTCAAGTTTTGAGAAGAAGTTTCAAGAATTTGTGTAGTCCAGTTGTCAATCATGGGTAGAATTAAACACGTGTGTGAAGTGATCACTCACCCAGTCCATGATATCCGTAAGGCCTGTAAATGCCCACACTTCTATATTATTCTTGTAAAAAAAAAATATTACACTAGTTACGCTTTGCCTCTCCAACAAAGAGACTTAGCTCTTGTACTTGTAATGGAACTTTCACTAAATGTTGATTGCTTATACACAATTAATAATAGCGCTCACTCCTTTCAAGAACGTCATAAATAAAAAATCGTCAATTTTCAGTTGTGCATGTTTGCGGAGTGCCCAGAAAATTTACTATATCCCTGCAAAAGAGACATATTTTTAACTTAATATTTACCCACTACAGGGCAAAAAATGTTGTTTTTGCATTTTGAAGAAAAGGTATTGTTTAATTATTTTTTTAACTATACTAAATATTTTTCAAACGGAGAAACAACCTTAAGGCTTACTTTAAAGATCTGTTGCACAGTAAAAAGTACAATAAGTGGCTTGATATTTATTTTTAATACATTGTATAATTTTTTTAAACTTTAAAAACGTTCTCCTGAAAAATCAAGTTTTTTATTTATTTATAACGTTCTTGAAAGGAGTGAGCAATTAAACAGTCTTTTTTCTTATTATTTTTTGACGATCCGAGAATTTGAGTAGTGTGGTTATCAATTATGGGTAGAATTGGTGAATGTTACACGTGTGTAAAGTGATCACTTAAACCAGGGTATGACGGTCGTCAGCCCCGTAAATGCCCAGACTTCCATATTCTTCTTCATCTTTGATGAGATGTCAAAAAATAATATGAAAATAACTCCTGTAATTGGAGATAATCCAGATTTTGTGAACAATTATTTGGACACACTCAAAATGCTTAAACTTTAAGCATAGGCTGTGTTGAGCTGAAATACATGTTAATACAATATATATATATATATATATATATATATATATATATATATATATATATATATATATATATATATATATATATATATATATATATAAATATATATATATAAATATATATATATATATATATATATATATATATATATATATATATATATATATATATATATATATATATATATATAAATTCATGTTTGTATATTTTCAATCACTATATTTCACACATTACATACACTAGATACTATAACAATTTACAGTAGAAAGATTTTACAGTAAAATAATTACACCTGGACTTTAATTAATACTCTTTCCAACTTGTCCCTACCAACAATAAATCAAATGCATGAAAAAGGATATGAAAACAAATTTTAAGGCAAATGGGGTTGGTAATTCAAGCAAAAAAAGACCGAGAATAACTTGGCTCAATTAATTCTAAAATTAATTGGTGAAGATAGTATATGTGATACATTTTCATTTATTCTTTCCAGATAATTTTGTTACCATTATTCTTACTAACAAGCCTCTTAAATAAAAGAGAATGCAGGTGTCCTTTTGAAAACATAAATGCAAAAAAGGAGTGCCTAATTTATTTATACTAATTTTCTTTTCATTTTGCGTAAATCTTAAAATAACAAAATGTATTTTTATGGTTTCGGTAATTCGAAATAAGAAAAGAGCACTGCCATATGCACGTCATAGGCAGAGTTAGGCCAAATCCCAGTGAATTATAAAAATTGCTTTGATCTTTAAGAAATGAGAACGAATGAAAAATATCCTTTGTCCAGATATAATTTTCTTGTTTTTCTCATTACCGAACGAAATTTCGTAATTTGTCAATCAGCAACCAACTCAACTCATTATTGTTACGCTTGTTTTGAGAAATTATCCCCGTTGGGATGTTATCATGTTATAGGCTTCAATAATTCCTATGATTCCCCCTGCGAAGACGTCCTTTGTCACTTCTCCCTTGTAACTGTCGGACGTAGAAAATCTTAAGCGAGATGATACATGACATGTTTTTTCAACCGAATTTATCTGATTTAACCCACACCGAAGCATGTGAAAAATATCATCTTTCAAATAATTTCTTTCATTTCTCCTTCAGCCTTCTAATACGTGACCAAATTCTATTATTTCTTGACATTTCAATAAAGATGAAGAAGAATATGAAAGTCTGGGCATTTACGGGCGTCATAGGCTGGTTTAAGTGGTTTAACTTTACACGCGTGTAACATTCACCAATTCTACCCATAATTGACAACCACACTACTAAAATTCTTAAAAGTTCTATATATATGTATATATATATATATATATATATATATATATATATATATATATATATATATATATATATATATATATATATATATATATATATATATATATATATATATATATATATATATATATATATATATATATATACAGTATCTACTCAATGAATTAGGGCCACCCATTATTTTTTTGAATACTCTGAAATCTTTTGGATTATAATATTTATTTTACAAAAATACTTTAAGTTTTCGATTGACATCTAATATCATGTATATTACCTTCAATAATATGTAAAATATACCTGGATTATTTAAGCCTTTACAAAATTTCAAACCCTTTTTCTGAGAAAGGTCCCTAATTAGCACAGGTGACAGATAGTTGAAAGTTCAAAAAATAGTCCTATCTCATTTATTAGTGAAGTTTCTTGAGTTCTGGTTGCTGTTTTGTTCAGAGAGGTTATATAGTTATCGTGTCTTGTGAAAAAAACTTAATTTTTAATTTTAGTTCATAAAGTATAATTTTTTTTTGTAAACACAAGTGTTTTTTTTGAAAAGGACAAAATGGGAAAAAGTAAAGACATTTCTGAGGAAAAAAAGTCTAGTGTTATAGTGCTACTGAAATTAGAAATACTATCTAATAGAGAAATTTCAAAAAAAGAAAACGTTTCTCGTCAAACAGTGGACAGAATTTCAAAATCAATAAAAAATCAGTCACCCGCCACCAGCAATCGGCGAAAGAACTGTCGTAGAATTAGAAAAACAACACCGAGGACTGATCGAAAAATCGTTCAAAGTGCCTTAGAAAACCGTAGTGCATCAGCAAAAACATTAAAAATAAAATTGGAAGAAGAGGGTATAAATATATCGGTATCAACACTGAGGCGACGTCTTTACGAAGTAAATCTGAAATGCAGGCGCCCTGTAAAAGTACCAAAATTGACACCACGAATGAAAGCGGATCGATCAAAATGGGCCAGGCTACATCGAAATTACTCGGTAGATGATTGGAAAAAGGTATTTATTTAAATTGAATTTTCAACATATCATTTTAGTAAATAAACCTATATTTTTTAATTAAACTTAAATTTTCATTATTTTTCAGGTCATCTTTAGTGATGAGTGCCGGTTAGAAGCCATGACAGAGAGCCGTCGATTCGTCAGGAGAACACCAATGGAACGTTACAATGAGGCCTGTGTGGTAAAAGTTATCAAACACCCCCCTGCAACAATGATATGGTCATGTTTTATTAACAATTTACCTGGGCCGTTGTTTTTCGTGGAAGGAAAAATGAACCAAAATTCCTATAAGCAGGTCCTCGAACGAATTTTATTGCCCTTCTACCATACACTCGACCCAACAGAAGGTCCATACACCTTCATGCAGGATGGGCCACCTTGCCACCGGGCTAAATCAATAATAAAATTTTTGTCTAACAAAAATCTGCCTTTGCTCCCCTGGCCTGGAAATTCTCCGGACCTTAATCCTATAGAAAACGTATGGAGCATGTTAAAAAATAAGGTATACTCATTTCCAAATCCGACTGTAGACTGTCTAAAAAAAATATTCAAAAAATTTGGTCAGAAGACGAAGAAATAAAAAACATGATAAAACAGTGCATTTTAAGTATGCCAAAAAGAATTGAGGCAGTTATTTTTGCCAAAGGTGGAAATACTAAATACTTACTATATTTATATGAAAATATATGCATAATTTAAGCGTAATAAAGTGTTCATGTGTAAATAAAATTCAATGTTGTTTTATTCAAGGTTTTCTCTGAGTTATTCCTGTTTGAATTGAGAAATTGCGCGAAATTCTGCGTGGCCCTAATTCATTGAGTAGATACTGTATATATATATATATATACAATATATATATATATATATATATATATATATATATATATATATATATATATATATATATATATATATATATATATATATATATATACAATATATATATATATATATATATATATATATATATATATATATATATATATATATATATATATATATATAAATATATATATATATATATATATATATATATATATATATTATATATATATATATATATATATATATATATATATATATATATATATATATATATATATATATATATATATATATATTTATATATATATATATATATATATATATATATATATATTTATATATATATATATATATATATATATATATATATATATATATATATATATATATATATATATATATTGTATTAACATTTATATATTGTATTTCAGCTCAACACAGCCTATGCTTAAAGTTTAAGCATTTTGAGTGTATTGTGAGATTGTAGTGTGAGAGCACATCTATTGGTGACATAAGAGAAGCTTTTAATTGAGCAGAAACTCTTTCCATTGTATGTGAGATCAAAATCCTGGATTACAATACATGAGACACGCCAGAAAATAACATTCTCATTTTATTTGGTTAAACAAATCTATGAGGCGAATGTTGTTGGAAAAAGAAGCAGAGGAAGACCGAGGAAGCGGCTGGGTGAGGAGTCGTGATAATCGTCAGGTACGTATGAGGAGATGCATGAATGTGGAAGACGCGAAAAATGTTTGCAAAGACAGAGTGGTGTGGTGTTCGATTCTCTCTGCCTACTCCTGCGGGGAAGCGGCGTGATGGTTAGATAGTTAATTAGTTAGTTAGATTGTACATATGTCCCAATCCATGGATGTATTTACGTTTATAGAAACGGTATCATATCAACAAAGTAGACATATCGGCGTAGGTATTACAGATATGAACTCGGAAATTCGTACGGCATACGGGTACATCGCCAAGTGGAGGGGAAATAAAGCATCCAACTATTGTTTCCTGCTTCCAGTTAACTGTGTGGTCGCGTGCCTTACTACCAACGCGATATTGTGCATAAAATAATTTCCTGAATTTCAATTTCATCTCTACTCTTATGTAACTTTCAGTTGTGTTGTGAATATTAAATATACAATTCGCGACAGCCACGTTTCAAATTGAAGAGGATGTGCATTCAAATGTGAAGAGTCTAAGAAAATATATATTTTATTTAAAATAAAACATATTACCTGTAAATAAACCAGCTTGTAAAGGAGGACAATTGTTTTATGGTACGTGAATTTCATTCTGCTACATATATTAAGAATTTTATAAAATCTTTTTTTTTTTATGAAATAAATTTATGTATTGGATGAAGGCAATTTTTTATCCGCCTCCGTAGTGTAGGTGTCAACACGCTCGGCCGTTCTGGAGGTCCTGGATTCGATTCCCAGGGGGGCCCGGGTCGAATAAATGTAAGTGATTTTTTCATTGTAATATTTATTCAATATTACCCTGCACTGGTACCGGTACCTGATGTGAAGGTCTGATCACCTTTCCTTCATGTGTAAACGAACGAGAAAACATTCCGTTTATATGAAGTAGTGCCCTATGCACCATTGGGTTGCGGTTAAGGGTTTTATTATTATTATTATTATGAAGGTATAGCGTAGTATAACGCTTCTTGAACTACTATGATGATGTGCGTGCGTCAATAATATGTAACACAAATGTAGTCGGGTGATTCGAGTATAATACAATATTTATATAACATATCCGTTCCTTATGTGGATCATATAGAGTCCACAAACGATCTCCAGGCTTTCCTGTCGGCTGCCAGCTCCCTTGCATCCTCCCAAGTCAGGTCCGCGTCCCAAGTTCAGACGAGAGCTGCCTACAAATTGTCAGCGGAGGTCGTCTTGGGCAGCGTGAACCTGACGCCTTGTATCTATGAGGAGATGCATGAATTTGGGAGAGGTGAAGAATGTTTGCAAAGACAGGGTGTTGTGGCGTTCTATTCTCTCTGCCTAACCCTGCGGGGAATCGGTGTGATGGTTTATAAGTTAGTTAGAAAATAATAAAAAAATAAGTTACCAAAAATACTTACAATACCGAAATCGTTGGAAACAGTATTACAAATTGGATTCATTTATACGAATGATTCCTCGTTCATATGTTTTTCATTTGTTAGACTTGTAAATGAATTATTATATTATTAATATGTCAAGAGTGTTTTAGTCTTCGCAAAAGAGTACTGGATTAAACACCCAAAGGCATATTTATCAAGAATATATCGCTCACTCCTTTCAACAACGTCATGTAAAAAAAAACTAGATTTTTCAGGAGATGGTTTTTAGAGTTTCAAAATATAATAAAATGTAATAAAAATAAAATACAAGCCACTTATTGAACTTTTTACTGTGCAACAGATCTTTATAGGTAAAACCTGACTGGTTTTTCTCCATTTAAAAAATAATCAGTTTATTGAAAAAAAAAATAATTAAACAATACCTTTTCTTCAAAATGCAAAAACAACACTTTCTGCCCTGTAGCGGGTAAATATTAAGTTAAAAATATGCCGCTTTTGCTGGGATATAGTACATTTTTTGGACATTCCGAAAACATGCACAATAAAAAATTGACGATTTTTAATATTTGACGTTGTTGAAAGCAGCGAGCTTTATATCAACTGAGATAAATATATTTATCTATATTCGAGAAATACGATTGTCAACCATAGGTATAATAGTATAAGTTACACGATGTCCAAAATTAGCTACCAGACGTACCATCTTGCCGCTTCCCGCAGAGGTCGGGAACCATAGCTGCCTCCCTGATGTCATGCATGAAAGCGGATTCCAGGGAGGCAGTTGAAGGAAAGGAAGGTTTTTTTTGTGGGTAAAATTTGTACACAGTACCAATTTGAGAGAGCGAGATTGGCGCCGTTGGCTCCCTGTGGTGTCTTTTTGAAGATTTTTCCCCCGCCGCAAAATAAGTTACATTAAATTAGGTTACTCTTTTATGAATATTAATTTATACTGATATCGCAAAAAAATTAGATTATTCTTTTGTGATTATTAATTTAAACTGATATCGCAAAAAAAATTGATGAAATTAGGTCATTCTTTTGTGATTATGAATTTATACTGATATCGCAAAAAAAAGTAAAATTTAATTAGGTAAATCTTTAAAGATTATTAATTTATACTGATATCGCAAAAAAAGTTAGATTAAATTAGGTTACTTTTTTATGATTATTAATTTATACTGAAATCGCAAAAAAGTAAGATTATTATTTTGTGATTACTAATTTATACTTATATCGCAAAAAAAAAGTTGGATTAAATTAGGTTATTCTTTTAAGATTATTAATTTATACTGATATCGCAAAAAAAGATGGATTCAATTCGGTTATTTTTTATGATTATAAATTTGTACTGATATCGCAAAAATAGTTAGATGAAATAAGGTTACTCTTTTATGATTATTAATTTATCCTGATATCTTAACAAAGGTGAAAACGACTATGGAAGTCTGCGTATTTACAGGGCTTACGACCTGTCTTGATCTTGTTTAAGTTATCACATTATTAACACGTGACATTCACCATTCTACCCATGGTTGACAACCCCACTGCTAAAATTTCGGTTTATATGCATCGTTTTTTATTCTTCATTTTAAATTATTTTGCATTTCAAAATATATTCTAATTACAAAAAATATATATTTAATATAAATACAAAAAAAATATCCCACAAACGCATGGCCTGTCTGTGGGTATACATTATATTTTAGGTTACAATAAAGCGTACTGACAAGTATACAATACATATTATTAGAAATAAAATTAGATTCAAAGTGCGAATATAAACTTCAAATATTTGATTTTAACAGAAACCAGATATCAAAAAAATGGAAAATAAAAAAAAGAAAAATGTTAGCGAATATGTACTATATCACTCACTCCTTTCAACAACGCCATACACCAAAAAAATAATTTTCAGGATATCGTTTTTAAAGTATAAAAATATAATAAAATGTATTAAAAATGAATATCAACCCACTTATTGAACTTTTTACTGTGCAACAGATCTTTTTGGGTAAAACCTAAATGTTTTTTTCCATTTGTAAAATATTTAGTATATTTATAAAAATAATTGAACAATACCTTTTCTTCAAAATGCAAAAACAACAGTTTCTGCCCTGTAGCGGGTAAATGATAAGTTAAAAATATGCCGCTTTTTCTGGGATATAGTATGTACAATTTCTAGGCATTCCGAAAACATGCACAACTGAAAATTGACGATTTTTGATACATGACGTTGTTGAAAGGAGTGAGCGATACGTGTTATACGGATAAAAGAAGAAGGTAATACTTAGATATGTTTTTTAAATAAATCATAATTTAAAATTAATTTAAGCAAATCTTAAATCTTAAATAAAAACAAACTTAGGTAATTAATCTCTTTGAGGAATGAATTACACAGTTTTGGAGCTAAAAAATTTCTAGTAAATTGTTCATTATTTGGCTGGATTCATTAATATTTTTAGAAAAAAAGCGTTGACAACTTTCACATGTATTCACATGTGAAAGGTGTCAACATCACGGCATCTAAAATTCAGATAAGTAAGGTTTTATATTTAGCAGAGAAAAAGTGAAGCACTTAAACCAGCCTATGACAGGTCATAAGCGGTGTAAATACCCAGACGTCCATTTTCTTCTTCATCTTAGTTGAGATGTGAATATATTTACATAAATTATTAAATATGTAAAATGAGCCTCGTAAATATGTAAAATGGAACAGTTTACTTTTCTATGATACTGATTATAATATAAAACAGAAATATGGTTATAAAATGCTATGTACCTACATATTTCTACTCAACTTAGTATTATTTGAGTGAGATTATTTCACGGAAATTAATTGGGAAAAATATTGAGTTGTAGCGAGTAAATATTTGGAGACAGATAGCAGTCGGGACATCACACACACACACACACACACACACACACACACACACACACACACGCGCGCGCGCGCGCGCGCGCATTAAAGGTGAAATATTATCTAAATTCACAGAATTACTTCAACCAGGAGTAGGAGAAATTAAATGAAAAATCAATGTCAACGTATGTATGGTGTCAGTGTTCCATTATTTTTTTATCTTTATTTTTTAATACTTATAAACATTTACCCATAACCAATAAAATAATATTTCTTGTCAGCTATTGATAATATTCCCATTTTGATTTTTTTATCTTCTTTTCTCTCTTTCAAAGAATAAAAATATTTAAAAAAATAGTTTTGATTAAAAAAATTAAAAAGTTATCATTTTACTAAATAAGTTACTTTTATCTTAGATTCGGTTAATATTCGGGTAACCGAACGACATGTCAAATTTTAATACAATGAAATGCTAATGAAGGACTCCGGAAAAAGCTGGAAGAAGAACTTCCGGGTAAAACACTTCACTATCACATCCAAGTATATGATTTTTTTTATGTACTCGTATGTACAGTATATGAAAAAAATACATATCGCTCACTCCTTTCAAGAACGTCATAAATAAAAAATAAAAAAATTCTGGAGAACGTTTTTAAGGTTTAAAAATATTATGCAATATTTTAAAAATAAATATCAAGTAACTTATTGAACTTTTTACTGTGCAACAGATCTTTTAAGGTTAAACCTGAAGGTTTTTTCTCCAATTGAAAAATATTAAGTATATTTAAAAAAAAAATTAAACAATACCTTCAAAAACAACACTTTCTGCCCTGCAGCGGGTAAATATTAAGCTAAAAATATGCCGCTTTTGCTGGGATATAGTACATTTTCTGGGCATTCCGAAATCATGCAAAACCGATAATTGAAGATTTTTGATTTGTGACGTTCTTGAAAGGAGTGGGCGATTTGTATAAAAATAAAATTTTGAATGAGAGAAAGAAGAGAAATTTGCGAGTGTTTTTGCCTAGAATTTTCACTCATGAATTACATGAAATTATAGTAACTTTAAACATAAAGAGTAAATCCACTCACAAGTAGGCATAGGCTATGAAACTTTTAAAGTTGAAGCCTGAGTAGGGACATGATAAACGGTGTTGCATAAGCCGTAGCTAGATTTCAGAGTCACTTGGACGTTAGGTAATTCAAAAAAAAAAAAAAAAAGAGAAATTTATTTTTATACAAATATTAAATCCGAATAATTTTATTTGATGGAATGATTTTCCGAAACTGGTAGTCACGAATAAGTGTTTATAAAAGTGGTATTATAGAAAGTAAACAATGGATGATAAGGAGAGTGTTTAAAAAAAAACAGATCGCCTGGAATTTTGTTAAGAAATAGTTAGCTAATGACATTTTTTGGTCGTTGGTATCGTCGATTCGATTTGAAACAAAACACTCATTCCTCTCCCAATAAATAACGTCGATAATTCTCCTTACCTAGTGCCATGTGATCAACGAAATTCAATCGTTTGAATCATCCGGTCCTAGTGAACAAATTACTTAATAACGGATAACAATCTCGGATCGTTTTAATGATAAAATCTTTCCTATTTTACTGCCTTTATTTAATTGTGGAAACTTCCGGGATCTCGCGTGAAGGATACTTTACTTGTATTGCCATCTTCGTATTAAGTGTCATTTGAATTTAGTAAGTCAAATTATACAAAACAGAACTATATTAAATATATTTCGTCTACCGTACACCACTCATGTAAAAGACATTTATTTGAGCACAAACATAATACCCTACAGACATTTGTGATTACAAATACAATGAACTTTATAAAATAAAACAACTTTGTTTTAACCACTTTTTATTGGTAAACTTTTTCCAACCGGTATCGACAAGTGTAATTAAAAGTGTACCAATAAAAAGTTTCGATTCCCAAGTGGGTAAAAAAAATTAAAGTGATTTTTTCACTGTAATATTTATTCAATATTACCCTGGACTGGTACCTGAAGCGGTGGGCTGATCACCTTTCCTTCATGTGTAAACGATCAAGATAACACTGCGTTTATATGATGCAGTGCCTTATGCTCCATTGGGTGCGGATAAGGGTTTTATTATTATAATTAATCTTTTCAACTATCCCTTGTTTGGCCTTACATTCCTTTTTTAATTCTGTAACTCAATGACTTTCCACACATTCATCTCGGGGAACGCATTTCAACAGCGCTCACTCTGCTTTCATCATTGCTTTGCCAGTTCCATGTTTCGCTTCTTTGTTCAAGTTCAAGGTTGAATGTTAATTAAAAAGGTTTTTTTCTCTGAATATGATTATTGTGAGTTAAATTATTTAAATGATGTGGCAGTTTTTTTTATCTGCGGGGTGACATTGATTACAGCACAGCAACATATAACTAACCGGAAAAGATATTCAGTGTTTGACATTCATAAATAATTAAATAGGTGGAACAAATGCAAAATAAAAAAATGGGTAAATGAAGAGTTTTTTTTTCATCTTTTTAAAAAAAAATTATGTGTATATTAGGTTAAAATAGATAAAAACAATAAAAAACCTTTTTTAAAAAGAACGCCACCGACAAGACACACAAAGTGGCTTGGTGGGTCTCTGCAAAAAAATATGTTTATAAATCTTTAAATGAATGTATAAAGTACATGTATTTATAAACAGTATTGAACAGATTAATTAAAACAAAACTTTTTGTCGTTGTATTTTTGTAAAAACCTTTGTAAAATCTTTTGTTTGTTAGTTTCATCATAAATTATTATTTAATTAAAAATAATATTTAATAATCTCATTTGGGCTTAATCACAGATTTTACTCTTCTTGGCATCTATTATATAAGGTTTTCGCACGTGGATGCCATTTTTTCGTCTCGAAACCATACCTAAATTATGCAAAAAATGATCTTTTCCACCATAGTGCTATCAATTTTAGAGAGCCGTTTCTTACAGATTGCCGATAGATTTTCAATTAGTATGTCTGGCAAAATTCTTGACCAGTCCAACACAATTCATTGTTTTTGTGTGAAATTTTAATCTTTTTTTTAGGATTTGGGGTCAAATCCTGCTGAAATATTCCATTACCATTTGACCTTCGTTTTTGTATCTTTTCCGGTAGAATTGGATGATACTTCTCGCTATTCATCATCTCAGTCACTGAAAAAAACAGCCCTGGTCCATAATACGAAAAACCCCCAAAATTTTTTTAGAGTGCGTTGAAAATACGAAAAAAAAAATTGTTACAATAAATCTTTTTGATACTGTATTTGTATGTATTTAATTAAAAAATAAATATACAAAAAATAATAAAAATAAAATGTACCGAAACAAAACTGGAATTTTGTAAATCACTATATTTGTATCGATTGTCGGTTATTGGGAAACATGTTTATTTTGCAGAACCTTTTGAGAATATAATACCGAAAATTATTTCATTTCGTAAGTACATACAACATTTTCCTGATAGCGAAAATGCCTAGTATAAACGACCTTAGTTCCATTCTCATTGTAAACCTGAGGGGAAACGAATTCAGTGTTTCATTATATCTTCTTCAAATATAAACATGTACATATGTTTGATGGGATGTTTTATAAAGTAATATATTAGCCTTTCATGTTCGCGTAGTTCCCGTAAGTAACGGATCCAATCACAATAGGAATTAATGAACTTACAATATGCGGGTAACATATTGAACGAGAGAAGGGTCGATCGGAAGGTATTTTACATTTCGTTTGTGGTTAATGCGCTTTGCCTAACAAAAACTCATTATTCTGACGGAAAGTTACATATTTACATATTATGAGATATTTAATTCATTATTTACGATATTGCCTGCCTTTATAGTGCAATGGTGAACGCGTTTAACTATCGTGCTGGAGGCGTCGGGTTCGATTCCTAGGGAGGGGTCACAATTAATTAGGGGGGCTTTAGAAAAAAAAAGTAATAGAAACATATATTAGTAACAATAACAAAATGTTAAAACGCCACGTATAAAAATATTATTTACGTCATCACACATAATATATTAATATATTTAATGTTTAAAAAATGTGTCCTTACTGGGTTTTCCAGTGCCGATGGGACATTTAACAATACTTTTAATATTTATTGTCATACATTAATGGATGACGTGGCCGAATGACTCAATTCGTTTCATGTCTAACGTCTTCCATTATCCAATTATGAATAGCTCTATTGTGAATATTTCTGTTTTATGACATTTTATGGGTTTTGGCAGTAGGTTACAAAGCACACTTAAAGTTTCTTTGACAAAACTTGGTATTTGTTTGGCATGTTACTGCGTTTTCGATCGTGTGATTCAACGAATATTTCATGTAGTGTGTCATTGGTGATTTGTTTTTCGTTTAGCGGGAGGTATTCTTGTAATTTGTATGATGAATTATAATATTGTAAAGGATCTTTTATGCTTTAGAATTTATTGGGTCTTTGATACTTTATTTGGGTTTTTATAAAGCCTTTTCATTTATATTTTTTTCATAATTTAGCTGAAGCTTCCGCTACATCGTTTAATGCCCTTTCAAGTGCTTGAGTGTGATGTCGGAGGTTCAAAAACCACAGTTTTCCTTCTCCTGTTGTGTGCAAATTGTTGGTTATCGTGAGTCCCGTAAATGCCCAGACTTCCATCATCTATGTTAAGATGAAAACAATGATATGTAAAATAACTCCTATAATTAGAGGTAATCCAGGTATAAATAAATTATTTGGTCAAATTATAAGCTAAAATAATAAAATGAAAATGATATTTTCTGGCGTTTCCCATGTATATGATTATAAAGGATTTGTACCTCACCTACAAATAAAACTTTCTGCTCAGTAAAAAAAGTTTTCATCTCAGCAATAGATGTCTCTAGTGAAAATTCTAGTATTTCAAAAACAATTTTTCTTTCAATTGGATTATATAAAATATATAGAACTTCCAAGAATTTGAGAAGTGTGGTTGTCAATCATGGGTAGAATTGATGAATGTTACAAGTGTGTAAAGTGATCACTTAAACTAGCCTACGACAGTCGTAAGCCCCGTAAATGTAAAGACTTCCAAATTCTTCTTTATCTTTGTTGAGACGTCAAGAAAATAATATCAATTATGTTGTTAAATAAGTTTATTTTCTTAAATGTTACTCTCCGTGTTAACAGCAAAGGGTGAATTTTAAAGGTACCCACGTCGGAGGGTAAACTCTAATGATACACCTAGCAAGAAGTATTAATTATTCAGAAATAGATTCCATTGAAACATTCAACGTAGAATTTGACTGATACGAAGTTAGTGGGTGTGAGATATTTTGCTTGGCGATTCGTTTCATAAATCCTTAACCCTTTGAACCCTAGAGGCCGGTAAACAGGCTTTATTTAGTAACGCATATACCCTAATGGCCGGAATACCGGCCTGAGAAGAAAAAACCGAGACGATACATTTGACTAATTATGACGTCATCGTCATTACAAATGGCCAAGATAACTACTGATAAAAAAATGTAATTATGAACTACTACAAACCACACAGATATTGGAAAACGAATTCAAACTTTTTATATGTTTATTGATAAATTATGTTAGGAAATGATAGGAGGATATTGTCGAAAAGAAGTACAATAGTATCAAGTAGAATAACCAACCTTACTTAGGTTGGTTATTCTACTTGATCTAAGGCTTCTAAATATATCTAACAATCCTACACATATGCCTGAACGACCAATAAAAGCAACCTCAAATAATAGATTTATTGTGTGTGTGGAAAAATACAAGCGGGCAAAATGCTAATCCTAATGCAAAAGAGAAGGATTTGCCAAAACACAAAAAGACCGTATACTGGTGCAAATCATGCGAGGTGTTGTTTTCATTGGTTCTGGATGTGATTGACTGACACCTCATAACTCACGAAAAAATGAAAATATGACCTCGGTTAAAGTGCCTTAGTTTTCAAGATATTTTCACATTTATGAATTTCCCGATAATCTATCCCTTAATACAGTTTTCTGAGTGCCACTTCTTAAAATTTTCATATCTTAGGATTGTAATTTCTGTTTCACAAAAACACATAAAAATAATATAATTTAACATAAACGCTTTTTACTTTACTAAAACAAAGCAATTCTTTGCATCGGAATTCCTAATAGACGAAATAATTATATAATCAAATCATTTTGCATTCAAAAAGCAATCTCATTTTTTTAAAGTAAAATTTAGTAAATGTTTACTTTTCTTAAAATTACATAAATTAAGCAAACTTTTAAAATAACTTGCCAGGTTAGCGTCATTTTTTTTTCAGGGTAAAGAGTCAAAGTCACCTAAAAATTTATTTTAAAATCATTGACCGGGCATTAAAGTTTTTTTCCGACAAGGCAAGCCAGTATTGGAAATATTTTGGACTGTGGTAGAATACTAATTCAGTATTATGAAACAAAAATTAGAATCCTAAAATATGAAAAATAGAAAAAATGGCACTCTAAAAACTGATCTAAGGCGTAGATGTTCGGAAAATTAATAAAAGTGGAAATATCTGGAAAAATAAGGCAGTTTTCCTAAAGTCATATTTTCTTTTTTTTGTTGAGTCATAAGCTAGCCTAACACCCCTCAAAAGGAATACGTCGGTTTATGGGACACCCTGTATGTTTATATTGTTAGTAAAAACTGTTTTTTTCTTTTGCAACTGAAAGTTGTGTCCAATTATTAGGAATCAAAAGAAAATAAGTTTTCTGTCTGAGGATTGCTTTTGGATCAAAATTTCATTTTTAGTCAACTATAATTTTTTGGTCAAAAATTACTCAGCTCAGGGTTAGGGTACTTGTACAATGAGCGCTTCAGGGTTCAAAGGGTTAAGAAATATTTACATAGGAACCGCTACCACTAGTCTGTATAATATTCCTACTATTGAATGTATTGATTTTGAGTGGAACACTTGGGTTACTCTATGAAATTTTTTGGGTAATATATCCAAAATTAAATAAGGTTATTGGATTGAATTCCCCTTTTATTTACACATATCGCTCACTCCTTTCAAGAACGACATAATTAAAAAAACTTTATTTTTCAGGAGAACGTTTTTAATGTTTAAAAATATAATACAGTATTTTCAAAATAAATATCAAGCCACTTATGAAACTTTTTACTGTGCACCAGATCTTTTAAGGTAGAACCTGAAGGTTTTTTTCTCAATTTGAAAAATATTTAGGATATTCAAAAAAATGTTTAAACAATACCTTTTTTTCAGAATACAAATACAACACTTTTTGCCCTGTAGTAGGTAAATATTAAGTAAAAAGTACATTTTCTGGGCATTCCAAAAACACGAACAACTTAAAAATTGACGATTTTTTATTTGTGAAGTTCTTGAAAGGAGTGAGCGATATATGACATAGGTGCTCAAATCTTGAATGTTTGATAATGTTTTAATAAGACGAAACGCATCACATATTTTCATATATATGTATTTAAAAGTACAATTCAATCCGAAAACCCTTGTTTAATTTTAGATATATTACCCAAAAATTTTAATTGGAAGTATACCAACTGTCTGAAGATACAATAAATATATTAAAATTGGTTAAAAGTAAATAACAAGTTTTTTTTCCACATGTTTGGAAATAATAACCGACTGTCAAGTGTTCAAGTCTTAAAAATTTCACTCTCTATTGTTGTCCAATAACACTGGTCAACAATGATTTTGTAACTGGATGGAGACTTGGATGACTGATTTGGACTAAGTTGATCGTTCTTACTCAAAGTCTACCTGGTGACAAGCATGTATCACGTCAAGTTTTCATGTTACAGCCATATTATTGTTTGTATGGACCCCATACATTGAAACTGTAATAGTGGTTGGTATCCAGACATGTTTTATTCTATGGGATTTAAAAAAAAGTTTTGATAAATATGGAGTAAAAGTGGAAATATATTTACTTTTTAATATTGAATACGATTACAAAAAACGTATAGAATTACTCTTTACCATTATACCTTATTTACATATTATTTTAATTGTTTCGAGTGCACTTTTCCTCTAAAACTGATAACTAAGTAAGAGGCATCTATCAATTGAAAGAAGTGTAACCAATATTAGTGTGTTAACAATGCAAAAATACGCTACAAACACAAATAAATTAATTTATATAAATTGCATAATTGCCGCAGCAGTGAAAGAATACCTATATTCTAAAATATTATAATACCCATCACTAAAAAATCTGACGTGCTGCATTTTATTTGTATTCGATTAAGATTTGAGCTTTTACAAAGTGCATAAAGATCAGTTATTTTCATGCCAGTAACAAAATAAAAGTTGTAAATTGCTGCCCAGTGTAATCGATTATCGAATCTCCCTAGAAGTTTCACTTTGGAAATTAATGGCAGATGTTCAATTATGAAGATAACATGGTTGACATTACAGAAAGTAATTGGTAAATTTCATCCAGTCGATTTTTTATCAATTTCATCAGGTCGAGCAAGTCCTGGGAATACCCAGACTTTCACCCTTCGTAAGATAAATTTCTTACTTTAAAATAAATTGTATATGTATAATTCAAATAGTTGAGAATGAAAATACAATTCTTTTAAGAGTTTTGAATTAATTTATTTGTAGCTACCAAATTTTCAATCAATACAATTTTAATAAATTTTACACATTTTTTTTTCACATCGCAATATTTGTAGATAAATAAGATGTTGGAATATGAACAAAAAAAATCAAACCTCGTTGTATGTACGGGTTTTTTAAGCCCCTTCCACATATTCTCACACACTCACACACTCACAACTCACATACGCTGAGTATATGAGTACTCACGTACTCAGGTACTCACGTATCACATTCTCACATACTCACATACTCACATTCTCAAATACTCACGTACTCACGTACTCACGTACTCACGTACTCAGGTACTCACGTATCACATACTCACATACTCACATACTCACATACATACTCACATACTCACACACTCACACACTCACACACTCACAACTCACTTACGCACATACGCACATACTCACATACTCACATACTCACATACTCACCTACTCACATACTCACATACTCACATACTCACATACTCACGTACTCACGTACTCACGTAATCACGTACTCGCGTACTCGCGTACTCGCGTACTCGTGTACTCGCGTGCTCACGTACTCAGGTACTCACGTATCACATACTCACATACTCACGTACTCACGTACTCACGTACTCAGGTACTCACGTATCACATACTCACATACTCACATACTCACAAACATACTCACATACTCACACACTCACACACTCACACACTCACACACTCACAACTTACATACGCACATACGCACATACTCACATACTCACATACTCACATACTCACATACTCACGTACTCACGTACTCACATACTCACATACTCACGCACACCAACTTAGATAAGAAAATATTTAATATTTTCGACATCACAATATATTCTCTATTGTGAAGAAGAATAAGTCTGGGTATTGTATATTGTGAGGAAGAATAAGTCTGGGTATGTACAGAGCTTACGACCTGTAATAGGATGGTTAAAAGATCACTTTACACACGTGTAAAATTCACATTGACCAAAATCTTTCTAAATCCAATCAAAGATCCTATGAAGAGATTGATAATTATATAGGGTTGAGTTGGTGAACGTTACACGTGTGTAAAGTGATCACTTTAACCAGCCTGTGTTGGTCGTCAGCCCCGAAAAATGCTTAGTTACTCATATTATTCTTGATCTTTTATGAGATGTCAGAAAATAATATGAAAAATAACTCCTATAATTGGAGATAATCCAGATTTGTGTACAAGTATTAAGTCACTAAAATCCCACAAAAAATTACAATATTTAAATTCTTTGTGATTGTTGTTGGTCCTGTTCTCAGCGATTTAGAAAAGAAGTGAATTTTAAATATAATTTACAACATTTTGAGTGTGTCCAAATACTTGTTCACAAAATCTGGATTATCTCCAATTACAGGAGTTATTTTCATATTATTTTTTGACAATCCAGATTTTGTGAACAAGTATTTGGACACACTCAAAATGTTGTAAATAAATTATCTGGTCAAATTATAAGCTTAATAATAAAAATGAAAATGGTAATTTCTGGCGTTTCTCATGTGTGTGATTATAATCCAGGATTCGGATCTCACATACTAATATAAGAGTTTCTGCTTAATAAAAAGCTTCTTTACATCTCACCAATAGATGTCTCTAGTGAAGTTCTAGAGATTCAAGAACAAGGTTTCTAAATTGGTTCATGTATATAGAACTTCCAAGAATTTGAGTAGTGTGGTAGTCAATAATGGGTAGAATTGGTGAATGTTACACGTGTGTAAAGTGATCACTTAAACCAGCCTATGACGGTCGTCAGCCCCGTAAATGCACAGACTTCCATATTCTTCTTCATCTTTGATGAGATGTCAAAAAATAATATTTAAATATAATATTTAAGATATGTTTTATCTATTCCAGAAATGTGGGCATACATTGTAGCAGCAGCTCGCAGGGAAAGAAGAAGATCATTACCGGATGTGGAACCTTATTCTGATGTTTTCACGTAAAGATTATTTTTTTTATTTTTTGATTTGGCGTTTAATTTGTAGAACTCCATTTTAATTTATGTATTAATTTTAAATCAAACACAGATTTTTTGAGTCTACTTAGTTGTATTTTATTAACGAAAACACATAAAAAATTCATATTGTAACAATTGTTTCGCCTAGTTATGGCATTATCAAACGAATGTGAGATCAAATGGACTGACAGTCCTTATGTAGCTATACAATTCTAAGCGACAGTTTTAACATGTACAGCAATAATTAATGGGAGACAACAGTAGCTAATGGGGGATGTAGGTATGTACCCTTATATTTATTTTCTGAGAAAGGAAGAATTTATTGACATGACAAAAATCTGTGTTTGATTTATAATTAACACATTTAAAAAATATTATGTTTTAAACTACTCTAATTATAAAAATTTCATCAATCCCTTTTATCAAACAGTTTAAACGCTTGTGCACTACACCGAATTTTAAGTCTTTTAGTATGAAAGAAGATTGGCTTGTGCTTTTGACCGTCTTTCTTCCAATCGGTGCGTGATCACGGTGCGCATAAATTCAATCATGCTAAACTCCCGTAGTCGCTTTTATTTTTCAAAACCGGACTGCCGGACTGTGAAATTCTGTGTAGTGCACAAGCGCTCTTTCTCTTCAAAATTTCTTACCAAAACCCTTCCCTTACTAACGTTATGACACACATTCCTTTTTGTTTTTGTTTTGCTGGGTGGCGCAAAATTAATCACCCTATTGGAAGATGTTTTAATTTTTACAAATAGCGTCGCACCTCAATCATGTTTGACATTTGTGAACAAGACAGCTGCAGTATACAAACAAATGTAAAGTGGCGCGTAATTAATAGTCCAATTTTAATTAAGAATAACTTACAGTATCGTCAAGGACACATTTAGGGGGTGGTGGGTAAAGCGGACTCCCGGCGAGAAGAAATTTTTTTTTTTACAAAAATCAAGAATTAAAAAAAAAGGTTTATATCTAATTCACCCGGACTAAAAGGCTTAAACAAGGACAATGAGGTATGATAACTCCTATACAAAAATCGTCCATGGCTTTTATCGTAGAAATTATATCTTGATTCAAACAGTTGAATATAAATTAAGGAGAGGTAAAACTGAAAACTTTCCAAGAAGCAATGTCTCCATAGTTACGTAGAACGATAAAATTGAGGGGTTTCAAAAAGTCCGCATATCTGACGTATAACTACATCACATGATATTATTTTTTGACATCTCATCAAAGATGAAGAAGAATATGGAAGTCTGGGCATTTACGGGGCTGACGACCGTCATAGGCTGGTTTAAGTGATAAGTCATTTTTATTATTAAGCTAATCTGATCAAGTTATAATGTTACACGTTACACGTGTGTAAAGTGATCACTTAAACCAGCCTATGACGGTCGTCAGCCCCGTAAATGCCCAGACTTCTATATTCTTCTTCATCTTTGATGAGATGTCAAAAAATAATATGAAAATAACTCCTGTAATTGGAGATAATCCAGATTTTGTGAACAAGTATTTGGACACACTCAAAATGTATATAATATTAGATTGTAAAAAAATAAAATAAGAAACTTTAAAGTTCTTATATTATTTTGGTGTCAATCTACAATTAAAAGGGTTAACAAGAAATGTTCATTTAGTTTTAACTGGAATTTGAATTTTATAAGTTTCTTCCTTACTTTGCAGAATAGTTATCCAGATTTTCAAAGACGTCAAATTTTTTGTGCTGCATTCACTTTCTAGTTCAGCAGAACTTCAGTCGTTCATGTTCGATTCACACTCTTCAATAACCTGAGTCCTATTTTCGTTATCATGAAAAGTGTAATAAAGATATTAAATGTTTTTTTTATTTTAAATTAAAATGCGGAGTTAATTAAGAACGCATTTTAATTTTATGTTTTAAAGTTGTAAAGACTTACTTTTTATATGCGTATGAACAACCAAAATTGGTCAATCACTATTTCCTTTTGGTTTAAACCATGGGTCGGCAACCTTTTGTAGTCACATTTCATTACAAAACATGTCGATAAATTAAAATAAACTTAAAATTAATTACACTTTTCTCAAGTTTTTTTCATTTACATTCGCTATTTATAAATTAACTACAATATGTACTACATAAATAATTTGATCTGTGGGATGCTTTAATTTAACAATTTCATGAAAATAGTCAACTGTATCTAACGTATTAGTACGTAACTTTAAAAAAAACATAGAGCATATTATAAGAAAGGTAACAAAACATGCATCGTTTTCCAGCCCGAAATATGTATTATCTTTTTAAAACATCTCCGAACTTTCCGAAGCTTCCTTGTACTTAAATTTTATTGTGATATTTTATTTGTGACGTACAGCTCAAACCTTCATACGCGCCGGCGCTTTTGAAGATCCAACCTCCAGGCTTGACATTGATTTAAATATAATAATAAAAACATTTTAAATGTTTAACAATAAAATTCGGAAACATAAATATGTAAGAACGTTAATATTCAATGCATCGAATGGTTTGAAATTTGTTTATTAGGGAAGTATAAAAATTCAGTTAATTAAAAAATTTAAAAAATTTAAAAAATATATAAATATACTTTTTGTTAAAATCAATTTTTTAATTGTGTTTTTCATAATAAAATACAATTTAGTAGACTCTAAAAAAAAATGTTTGATTTTAACATTTAATATATAAGGTAAAATTTTACCACCATTTGTGAATAAGGATTTAGGAGTGTCAAATTCTAACGTATGGTTCTAAAACATTTGGGTACTACTTGTCCAGAAATTATGCGAGAACTATCGATTTCGGATATAACTGTGTTTTCGGATAAACTTTAAAGTTTGTTTAAATATGAAATTAAATTAAAAAATTCGATCCAAATTGTAAAGTTGTACATGCAGCGCAGCATCACGAAAGTAAATAAAACGTAGTTAAAATATAAACCGAATTAAAATCAGGACTTTACACAAATATTGGGTAACTTCTTTATTGAACTGTTCTTGACTTATTCTAAACAACTTTATACATGAAGATAGAGTTCACGATCACTGCTAACACTAGATTGCATTTCATGTTTTTATGTTTTATTAGACTATATCGCTCACTCCTTTCAAGAACGTCATAAATCAAAAATCGTCAATTTTCAGTTGTGTGTGTTTTCGGAATCCCCAGAAAATGTACTATATCCCAGCAAAAGCGGTATATTTTTAACTTATTATTTACCCGCTACAGGGCAGAAAGTGTTGTTTTTGCATTTTGAAAAAAGGTATTGTTTTATTATTTTTTTAATAAACTTTATATTTTTCAAATGGAGAAAAAACCTTCAGGTTTTACCTAAAAAGATCTGTTGCACAGTAAAAAGTTCAATAAGTGGCTTGATATTTATTTTTAATACATTATAATATATTTTTAATAGATTTATATTATCCACTGACACTTCGTGATGGAATTGCATTTTTAATATATTATTAGATTAAAACCAATATTTTTAGCTTTTCCACTTTATTTTTATTTGACCAGCGACCGGGTTTCGTCGTTACGACGTCGTTATGTCGGTAACGACGAAACCCGGTCGCTGGTCAAATAAAAATAAAGTGGAAAAGCTAAAAATATTGGTTTTAATCTAATAATATATATATTTTTAAACTTTTCGTTACTAAACTAAACGTTCTCCTGAAAAATCAAGTTTTTTGACTTATACTTTACTTGTGAGCGATATGTGTAATATATTGTTTGTGATATATTCGCATAAATCGATCCTGAAAGAAGCCTAACAAAAATCAAACGCTGTGAAATCGTAAATCAAAGAAAATCTCCATCTTTCGATTTATAAAAAAAATCGTTCACAATTTTTGTTGTTGATAAAATCCATTGTAATTCTCGCCGTACTCTGACTTCATCGTTCGTAAATCAAATATTTTTCTAGTGGAACTTAATTTTTCTTGGATCTTATTTAAGAAATTTAGAATCTTATTTCTAGAATCATGTATGGTAACTTTTTAATCAAGATTTCAGATCGATCGTAACGATATTACGATAAATGCTTTGTCTGAGAGCCCCCTTTGATTATCTTATATTCTCTATTAGCAACAGGCCGTAGTTAATGCATTTACTCTTCAAAATAGGATATTTCAGTTAGCCTTTAAATTGTTTTGTAAATTTATTTCTTTTAAAAAATTACATTGCTCGATAATTATTCACAGATGTGTTATCCGTTAAGCAAAATGAATTTTTCAAAAAGGACATACTATGCTTATTAATGAAATTAATTTATTATTTTATTTTACATTTTTTGACACATGACAAATGTAAGGGGATACAAGAACAAATTATTTTAATTTATCGCTCTTGACGGTTTTCATTTTCACATAACTTAAGTAAAGAATGTTTATACTTCCCAGATCAATAATCGGAAATACATGAACCATGATGAATCAATTTAATGAACAGAGTTTACAAAACGACAAGAAAATCGTTAATTTAAAACTGAAATAAATGTTTGTTTCTATATATATTTCAGATTGGATCTCAATACTCCCTCTGGATTGAATCAAATGCGTCAAGGGACTTATCCGCACGTTACCCTTCATCGAAACTTATATCCTTCGAGTAATCAATACGCGCCATACATTCCTCAGAACTTGACGTATCCAGATTCCACTAACCGAGAATCTGCATCGTCCGATAGCTCATCCAAAGTCACACCAGCCCCAGCTTCTGCTCCTGCTAGTCAATTCTTCTATAATTCTCCACTGAGGAACATCCCTCCAAATTTCAATAATGCAACTCCCTGCCAAACCCAGAATTATTCAGAGCCACCACGATTTGCATCGTCTCAAAATAGAGGAATCAAAGAACCGGTCAAATCCGATCCAATGTATGAAACTCCATACATGAATCCAACACTGCAAAATGAAATATCGCCTATTGTCAATATTCATAAAAGAGGAAGATCTGTTCCGAATCTTTCCGATGGCAAAAATATGTGGGACCAAGAACAAATCTACAAGGAGACAGAAATATTGCAATGGGGTCGAGGAAATGGAGAACATGGATACACGAGGCACAATGGCGAAAACAGTATAAACGTACCTCAAAACAACTTTTCAATTGGTGGAAGATACCTGTATGGAAGTGGTTTGAATGCCATAGAAAAGTATCCTGATATGCCAGAACGCTTTCATGAGAAAAGAAAATCGATAAGAAGAGAATCTGGCGACGATTACGGATTCAGATGTAGCAGCGAAGACCGTTCAGATGTAAGTCTTTGAACATAGTATTTTTATTTAAATTTGTACTTATTTTTCAATATTTTTTTATTTAAAATGTCTCATTAAAATACTCTCCTTATCATTCATCGTTAACTTTGTGTAATACCACTTTTATAAACACTTATTTGAATAATAGGGAGAGTGTTTTATCACAATATGTGTCATTGGATATTACTCTTATATGATTTACTATTTTTTTGTCTTCGTTTTATATTAGTTAAGCCACTTTGCTTCTGTGTTGAAGATCCGGGGGGTTAGTATAAAAATATATATATATAATAATATATATTTTTTTAAATATCACGAACCTATCACCGAATATAAGCGAACTGATCATGTGATTAACGATCAAGAGAACACTTAGACCTTGCAACGCAGTAGGTACCCTTTGCACCAAGAACGCGAATGAGGGTCAAATAAACTCTTATCATTAACTAAAAAATAAACTATAAGGCTTTTAATGTGAAAATATATCCAAATCACAGATAAAAATATGAATTTGTTAAAGCCAATCGTTGTTTTTCTTAAAATTTGGTATTATCGCGGAAAATCTTTGTGAAATATATTCATCAGCTCTTGTTAATTTATGGATAAAGGGTAAATTATTCACCCCTCTGTCGAGAATAGAAAATGACGTAGCCCTATGTCACTTGAACAAACAGGGTAGAATGAAATACTCGATTTTATTTCCTCTCAAACAGATCTTACTCGTAAATATTTTGGCTTCAGATACACAAATATGTGATACGGTATTTACGTATCAGGATAATGCGCGGTGATCAGATTAAAAAAATTCAAGAACCGGTTCGCCCTTTAGGAAGTATCTTACTACCCCTACCCCCCCCCTATAAAAATAGTTTTTACGTTTATTCCTTATTTGTTTTTTATTCCGCACATAAACAGAACATTCACATAACAACTGAGAATGCTCCAATTATGATTATATAATTATAATGCGGACCAAGTAAACCGAGCGTGCTCCGATACATGATCTCAATTGACAAGTTAAGGACCGGTTCGGCGAACTCTAAATATTTTAGGCACCGGTTCTAGCGAGCCGGTGCGAACCGGTGCGAACCTGCTAAATCCCACCACTGATAATACGGTAAAAACAAAATATACAATGGCCTTTTTGGTCCGCAAATCATTATATTTGAACATTATTTATCCGTAATTTTAAATTTATTTATACGTAATTAAAGTACGAAAATTAATCATTTCATAATTTCTCAAACCACCATTTCATAAACCATGCCGCAACAGCCATCAAAATTAGCTTTGAGGGCATTTTCGGAGCTTCTTGAAACGACTGGGTACCCTTAAAGAAATGCTGCACAGATGAGCATTTTGACAAAATCATAGCCCAAATTTATTCGTTGCGTTTTTTTCTCTGAAAATGTATAAAAAAATAGTTTTATTTATTTTTAAGTCACCGTCTGCAAAAACAATCAAAACCTATGGAGACGAATGTTTTTTTTACTTGTTTTCTTGAAAAAGCAATCATGTTTTCTAAACGTGGTTGCCCCTGTTGCACTTGAATTCCCTCAGAACGCCATCTCACAAAAATTTCATCGGTCAACTTGACAGCAGATATACCCACTCCATATTTTTTTGTTCTACGACGTTTACTTCAATAATGATAACTTATGCTTTTTTTAAATGCATTTAAAATTGTTTTTTTCGAACGGGCTTTGGCCGTTCCCTTACATCGAAGTGCGCCTTCGTGCGGTGTGCATCCGAGGTTTACGGTTTAGGGAGAGTCATTCAGTCAGTCTCCGCTTTTCAGTGCTTTTGTGCAGTGAGTGAGAAAGACGGTGTTATTGAAAAATGACGTTTTGTTTTATTTAATAATGGATACCAAGAAAAAAATTGGTAATTATCTTTGTTTTTTAATACAAAAATTACACACCGTCTAATTAAAAACTCAAAAGTGTCCGTCTCACTATGACCACCTAATATTTTGAGCTTTTACTTTTATTATTAGAGGTTTTGCTTCAAATGTTTTTCATAAAAATATGCATTTTTTATTTATTTTGTGATAAAGCAAATGAGAAATAAACGTTAAGCACTTTATGATGATAAAAACACGAATATTTACTAGCTCTTTACTCACTTTGTTTTATTTTACATATTCAATAACGTTAATAGATTTGTTAACTTAACCACTGAAAGTATACTTGTACCAATCTATATAATTCATAAAAACTGTTAAAGGAGGGCTATCAACTTTATGAACGAATGAATATCACGGGTAATATGAAAAAAAGTTTCTCTGTGCCACATAAAAATCACAGCCTACAAAAATTTCAGAAACTCGTGCCTATTTAGAGATCCATCTAAACCTAAATCTACAACTGTCTCTTTCATCCCCAGATGAAGCCTATTTAAGGGGGTATTCTAGTTTAGAGGCTACATTTCAAGCTAACTTTACGGTTGCAATAAAAACAAAAAATCAATACGTTTATTTATCAGTATTTTATAAGTATGAAAATGTACTTTAAAATAAAAATTTGTTATTGATACAGGCCGGCGAAGTAGAGTCTCAAAAAAATGTGTCTCCTTGTTGCAGTGATCCCAATCCTTCCGGCGATTTGAAGTTATTTTATTTTGATAAATTCTTAAAAATCAAAAATGACGGGTGATTTCCAAATATTTTTTTTCCCAAAAAACCCTTCATCTGAATTCCTTCCATTTTTCAGCATTTAAAAAAAAACCCTTATGTTAGGTCACTTTCGATAGTATTAAGAAGGTCTGTACCAAATTTTAAGTAAATCGGTGCTCATATGAATTTCCCCAGAATCCGAGAATAAAATAAAATAACAACTATTTAATTTTTTCCACATAAATTTTATTTGACCAGCAACTGGGTTTCGTCGTAACCGACATCATCTGGTATATTCTGTATAAATTTAACACCTCGGGTTTCCGCTTCCTCTCTCGATACCTGACTGTGTCCATATCAGTACTCTTTTCCTTTTTATACCACAAAAACTGTTTGACGTGAAAGTGAATTCTTTAAAGCGAATTAAATTAAATTAAAATTCATTTGAACTAATAATTATAATTTTTAGTAAAATTGTATCGCTTAAGGAGCACGCCCGAGTATACTCGGGTGGCTATTATGTGCAAAAATACGCAAACCCGAGTTAACTCAGGCAAGCTTTACAAGCAGAAGACCTCTCACGAATATACTCGGCTGAAAATAAATACAATTTATGGTTTTTGTCGTATGTGATTATTCTAGTTAGTACTGCGCAGTGTATGAGGTTGTGTGTGTTTTTGTTTGAATTACGTGATTAAATTTCGATTGCTTTTATCAATAACCCGTTTTTGATTTTATACTCTTTAATAATTAGTGATCTTGACGATTCAGACTTTTAGTATGCAAATTTGGATGAAAGTGACATTGAGGACAGTGATGAAAGCGATGTGACTTTTGATAGTTCCAGTGATGATGAAGATGATGAACCGAGTGTTTGGCGTCGAGAAAATATCGATCAACCTGATGTACTTCCTTCACGATTACCATTTATTGGCAACACTGGTTGCACTTTTGATTTAAAAGACGATCATGATGTACTGTAGTATTTTAGACTATTTATTAATGATAAATTGTTGTAAGTTTTTATATTACGATAGTTATTTCCATTTATAAGTTATTACTGTATAATTATGAATTCCTATTATTTCTCGACCTACTCTTTGCACCATAGTATCAACTTTCCGTCCCACATTTGCCCCGAAATGGTTTTTATAGAGAATATATATATATATATATATATATATAAATGTCCGTAATAAATAAATCATTTATTCGGAAAACGGTGTTATTTTTTCCAGTTAATATTTTATTTTAATGATTACTTTACAAAAAAAAATTCCTTTGCATTAAATTTGTGAAGATTATTTTACCTCTAAAAATTAATCTAAAAAAACAAGCTTAACTTTTTTAACAACAAAACCAGATCTAATTAATTATCGTTAAGGAGTTGGTCCGTGAATTACAGTTCGCAGCGTCTGAGATCATAAGAAATTTTACGGTGTTGTGCATAATTGTCTTAGACAATGATTCTTGCCGTTGACAGTTTTTTTAGCCCGAAACGTTTATGCGGAAATATAAATACACCCTCACCTCGCTTTACGGCCTAGATACGTTCCATGAAACTTGGCCGCAAAGCGAAAGGCCGTATAAAAAAATATTCTAAAACAAATTCAACCAAATTCAATTGGATCGGTTTCAAATTTGTTAAATATGTAACATGCTTTATCATTCAAAATTCATTTTATCTTTTTTTTCATTTGAATTAAAAATACATGTATAACAAGCAATTTTTTTGCCGTTATAGCGAAACATTTTAGGCTGTAAATAAAAAACGTGCCTTAATTAAGGAGGGCCGTTATAGCGAAATGCCGTATAAAGAGCGGTCGTATTGCGAGGTATGGGTGTACAGGAGAGACATATGGAATGGGAATTAGACACCCGAGGGGTGAAGAGTTTATCTGTAATTCAGCTTTATTGTGAGTTAAAAATAAATTAAAACCTGTACCTGAAGTAAAGTGAAGTCCGGACTAAGAGGGATGAAAAGGATTTGAGCGTTTGAGTTGTGATATTAGAGAAGGGTGAAATTCAAAGATTCACAAACAAAGATGTTTTAAGGAACGCGGAAGAAAAATAACCTTATTAGAAATAAGAGAAAAGAACGGATGGTAGAACATAACCAGCAACACGCACAATTATATGAAAATCAGTAGTGCATGATTTCGGAATGCCCAGAAAATGTACTATATCCCAGCAAAAGAGGCATATTTTTAACTTAATATTTACCCGCTACAGAGCAGAGAGTGTTGTTTTTGCATTTTGAAGTAAAGGTATTGTTCAATTTTTTTTTTAATGTAATTCAGGTTTTACCTAAAATGATCTGTTGCACAGTAAAAAGTTTAGTGAGTGGCTTGATATTTATTTTAAATGTATTGTATTATATTTTTAAACTTTAAAAACATTCTCCTGATTTAAGTTTTTTGATTTATGACGTTCTTGAAAGGAGTGAACGACAAGAGGAATTATGTGGAGTAGGTACAACAGAATGCAGGCCTCGAGCCGTATACGGGAAAATTTGAGTATTAATATAGTGCAACATATTTAAGAGGCCTATATATTTACGGTTCCAAATTTGATAAACAGGCAAAATAGGACACAGGTTTATTCACCCCATGGATGTCAGTATTACAGGAGTATCAACTTGAAATGAAATATAGATCGATATTTTTATATGATAAGGTAAAAATCTGAGCTTCCTAGGGCTAACGACCTGGCATTTGGCTTCTATCTTCATTCATATCAAAAGGAAGAATGATGTTTAGTTTCAAGTTGAGACACCATGATATTTATAATTATTTTTTCTTTTATGAATACTTAACAAATTGTGGAAGTTTGAAAAGCAGAAACCAAGTATGAAAAAATCAACGTTATATTAATGATAATTAAAACTTACTCTTGGTGACAGAAAAGTAATTAAAATTTATATCATGCTCCCAAGTACTCGTACAAACTAGAATATGGTTCATGTTTTTGCATATTTAAATATAAAACTTCAAAAATCTCAGCAACCAGTCTACAGGGAACTGCATTGCGAGGATGTAGTGTTATAACTCTTGATTACTGAAATTATCTTGTTCAAGCGTGTAAAAGTTATGCATATGGGGCATCGTATACGGTCAACGCAGTGTTGATAAATTATTGCAAAGCGATCGTTTATTGTGTAATAGTGGGGTGATTAGTCCTGGGGGAATTATTGGAACGAGAATTGAAATGCCCTTCAAGTGATGCATACGATAAAAGGGAAGTGTGTGTATATTATTAAACAAGCTTTAGAAGGGTTATCTCGGACTTCATAAATTAGAGGACCCCAAAATTATCTCTTAAAAAATAATTAATTAAAATAAACAATGAAATAAGAAGTGATGTGAGGAAAACATTTGAATCGCGAAATTCGCCTCTGGAATTATGAGTTTTTGCTGTTTTTTTCTCAATCACGTGCTTAGAGAAAATTATACAATCGACATGAAAAATTTAACACCGGAAGAATGATTAAACTACTTTATGATTACTAGTATTCCTTTCTTTTATGAAAGAAGTTAACAAATGCACTATATATATATATATATATATATATATATATATATATATATATATATATATATATATATATATATATATATATATAAATATATATGTATATATATATATATATATATATATATATATATATATATATATATATATATATATATATATATATATATATATATATATATATATATATATATATATATATATATATATATATATATATATATATATATATATATATATATATATATATATCAATTTGTTAATAACGATGTATACATAAATTCATAGCATCCCTATAGTCGGCTCTAATTAGAATAAATTTAAAGGTTTGGAAAAAAAACTGTCAGGAGCAGAAACAAACAAATGCTTGACCTTATTAAGCCACAGAGGACCTATAAGTACATCAAAGAGTTTTCTCCTTTTCGTAAACAATTAAGATTTTAATTATATATCGAGTATTTTTCTGTGGACCTGCAAGTTGAATGAGGGACAAAAATGTATTTTATCCATGGCGATGTTCGTCTCAACGTTAGATATTATATTTATAGGTAATAAAATAATTATTTAAGATTCTAAAATTTAGAGTCTTTTGATAATAAATGACAGTCAATTTTCTAATCCGTTCGAAATCAAATCAACGCTGCTAACTCCTGATGTGTTGAGTTTTTACGATGGAGGCAGTGCACCGGATATCAGTCATTGAAATGTCAATTTTAAAAATATAATATATCATTTTTTCCTGAAGAAAATATTTAATACTAATGAAACTCATAAACATTCTACTTAGCATTAACCAATTACCCAATGACAACAAAATAATTTTGAACAAAAACTTAGTTTTTCAATGCAAAAACGGTATTTTAAGTAAAAATACAATTACGTAAAATGTTACCTGGATTTAGAGAAAATTGTGTTGCGACTTACCGAATACTGGGCCTTAAGTGGCGTACATAGTCCCAAAACTGTCACGTAATCTTGGTACTCCGTATAAAACCTCCATAGATATTTATTTCGCCCTGGTCCAATGTGTAATATCATATAAATTTGTCGGATGAAAAATATTTAACCTTGTCCCAACGACTAAACAAAAAAATTACTAAACTAAACATGGAGGAGCTATCTATTCAAAAATAGATAAATAAAATGGTCGGATCTAAAATTTATGCTGCGTCAAAAAGGTTCACTTACTAAAACTGACTTCATTTTAAATTGATATCGTGTATTTCGAAATGAGTTTTTATTTTAAATTTTTTATTGAATATAGTTACCTTATTTAATACAATTTCTATACATTTCTACTTAATAAAATCTTATAATTTTAGCTGCGCTGAGCCTCTAAAAAAAATTAAACTGAGCTCTTGTGCTTGGAGAGGGACTTACTCATCTTTTTTTTTAAAACACATTTAAAAAATATATTTTGTACTTGGGAACATATATTTTTATGCGGAGCGAGGGAGTTATCTTGATAGTTTTTAAAAAAAAATCATTGTATGTATGGTACGTTTATGTTTATAGTATTCATTAAGTTTCTTTTGTAGAGTGTTTGTGTCTTTTATATTTTTTCTTTCATAAGGAACGCTGCTGTTTTTTTTTATTCCTAAATTTACCCGTATGTATTTTTTTAAGACTTTTTTTGTTGCATTTGGATATTTTAAAATTATTTTTATATCTTTGGTTAAATAAATTAATTAATAAATTTATTTTTTATTGTTTGTTATTTTAGAGCAGCAAATTTTGTAATTTGAAAATAAATTAATTAATATATATATCTTTAATACAAATCATTTCAAATACAAAACGTAAATACAACATAATGTTTTTTGTGACACATTGTTGGACAATTAATAAGCTTTCATCTTCTTCTTCTTAAGCCATTTTTTACCCCAACAGCGCACAGGGTGTAATTCCGGGTATCAAACTCAACATTATTATTCAATGTTTTTGGGACAGTATAATATACAGTGATAAGAAAACAATTTTTTATTTTAAGAACAAACTTTTTTTATCAATTAAAAACACAAAATACGTACAAAAATACAAAAAAGTAATAATGTCAATGGAAGAAAGACATAACATATTTTTATTTACAAAAAGCATGTTTGTAAATATATATATATATATATATATATATATATATATATATATATATATATATATATATATATATATATATATATATATATATATATATATATATATATATGTATATATATATAAATATATATATATATATATATATATATATATATATATATATATATATATATATATATATATATATATATATATATATATATATATATATATATATATATATATATATATATATATATATATATATATATATATTTATATTTATATATATATATATATATATATATATATATATATATATATATATATATATATATATATATATATATATATATATATATAACAATAATTTATTCACATTCATCACTTTCATTGTGTATAATAGGATTCAGACGAGAAGATGAATCCGGACATTTTAAATTTAGCGCATAGGGTACTATATCGCATCGATGCCGTGTTAAATTGATCGTTGATTGCATGTGTTTAAACAAAATATATTTTTATTATTACGGAACTGAATTTTCGACCATGCTAAAAAGCCACACATCAAGGTTTACCTCTTCAGCTACTTTAGTATCTTACACTTTTTTTCTTACTTAAGTATAATAGGTTGCTGCTTGAAATTACTTATTATATGAGTTAACATAAATAATAATTTAAAACAAGTTCTTAACAATTTTCATAAATTGATTCGGCAGTCACTTTGTGGTAAAATCTATCCATTTTTAATTAATGTTTTACTTAGTAAATACCACTATTTCTTAAAATCTACTGTGACACGTGTTTCGATGCATTCCGCATCATTTGGTGTTTGAAAATGATGCGGAATGCGTCGAAACACGTGTCACAGTAGATTTTAAGAAATAGTGGTATTTACTAAGTAAAACATTAATTAAAAAAGTTCTTAACATTTGTATACTTACACTACATTGAATTCGTAGTGGCGTCATTTTGTAGTGGCGTCATTCGCAGTGGCGGCAAGTAGTTAGCGTCCAGAGTGGGTGGTAGCCGGTGTTAGCTTGAGGCGGTTCAGCAGGTGGCATGAAGTAGTGTATTGACAACCAATGTAGGTCGTGAATGAGAGGGTTTGTTTCGATTATATTTTTATTCGTGTTGTTTACGTTATTTGTTAGCTTTGGTTATCATTGTTTACTTCGTGAACTTTTTTTTTTTTTAATATCTGTTGTATTTTTCGTATGTCCGCCTCCGTAGTGTAATGGTCAGCACGCTCGGCTACCGTTCTGGAGGTCCCGGATTCGATTTCCAAGGGGGTAAAAATAAATATAAGTAATTTTTTCACTGTAATATTTATTCAATATTACCATGGACTGGTACCTGAAGCGGAGGGCTGATCACCTTTCCTTCATGTGTAAAACGATCATGATAACACTGCGTTTATAATACACAGTGCCCTATGCACCATTGGGGTGCGGATAAGGGTTTTATTTTTTTATATGGATTTTTCGTATAAATTTTCTTAGTAGTTATTGAGATAATCGAGAAAATCGCACACATGTTTAACAACCTAATTGTTTTTCAAATGAAATCTTACCTAATTTGGAACCAAGGCCGAATCTCACTAGTCAATCTCGGAACAGCTCTCAAACAAATAAATAAAAAAAAATACAATGACATGATGTGAGATGGGAATTAAAGTTAGAATCTAAGACGACCCTGTTAATATTGGTGCTTTTACTAAAAAAATGTCCCTATCCGATGTGCTTTGAATATTGATGCTGGAAAATTAAAATAAATCAATATCTGATTGATTATAAATCAATAATCATTAGAAAAGAATTTGAGTTATTTCGAAAAAACGTCCACCTGAAATGCAAGATAAATTTTTCAGGTATTTTCCAACAATGAAAATAGAACGAGCGATTTCTGTAATGAGTCTCTTTGCTAATGAACTCAGATGCTGACTCATGATGATGTGTAGAGTGCTATGATGCTGGTTAAATACCTTTATAAGCATATGAGATATTTCTACCACATTTACTTAAGTTATAAATATATGTATTTTTATTAATATTTAATTTATTGAATGTTATTTTTATTTTTGAAATTTATAAATAAATTGAATGCTTCTTATTAATTATTTATTACTTTAGTTATTTGCTACTAACCCCCGGGAACCAACCAAATTATACCGGGAAAACCCGGGGTTCAAATTAATAAAAACCTGTCAAACCTAACGGCCGGTTTTAAAATATTGCTGAAAATCAAAAAGGCTACTGATTACACCTATAATAAGTATTTATATTTAATACAGCTAAGTTAGAAAAATATTTAATTTTTAATGTAATGTACATTGTATAAGGTCTTACTACATAGTACTAGGTCTTAGTGTTAAGTCGGAAACTCTGTGATATTAATAATAATAATATTTCTTCTCCGTCTTAATCCTCATTGCTGAGGGTTGTGACCCTTGCAGAAGCAATGACTCTTCTCCAGTTATCCCTTGACTGCGCTGCACGTAGCGCTCCAACCACTGAGGTGCCTGCTGCTGCCTTAATTTGATCGGTCCATCGTGTGGGGATCTTCCTCTCCCTCTCTTTCCCTCCAGGCTACCGATCACAACTAGTCGTTCCAGGCTATCCTCGTTGCCACGCGCAACGTGTCCAAAGAACTGGAGAATCCGTCGGGTACAGATATTGGCCAGAGACAAGCCATCCAAGCGTAGTTCCTGGCGAATGGACTCATTGGTGCGTCTAGCAATATATAATAATAATATAATAATAATATAATAAAACCCTTATCCGCACCCCAATGGTGCATAAGGCACTGCGTCTTATAAACGGAGAGTTATCTTGATCGTTTACACATGAAAGAAAGGTGATTAGCCCTCCGCTTCAGGTACCAGTACAGGGTAATATTGAATAAATTTAAATTTAAATCTTTGATATTGGGTGTGAATATTCGTACTTTATTTTGACAAATAATGTGTTGACTTAAAACATGAGTCTTATACAATTTTGTTACGGTTGATTGTAGCATTTTTTTCTCGACTTTGAATTATCTTCCCGATATTATTTTTTCTGTTAAGATTGATACAACGAATCTCGATGTGAACCTTCTATGGCTTACTGAAAATTACTGACAACTCCGAAGTTGCAAAATCGCATCATAGAAAAAATGATCAGTCAAATTCAAATGTAAATCAAGTTATGACGAAGCGATATTTTAATGGTTAAAGAATAAAAATTTACTTCACATAACATTAATGATCCATTTCAAACAAAATTTTAATATATTAGTTATTTCATTGCAAATATGATATAAAAGTAATAAGTCAAAGCACTCGGTCTTAAAAAGATCCAACTCTCTACAAGGCAGTCAATTTTATTGTGCAATTAAAGGTTTAAAACTATTATCACTTGTTATTTAACGGTAATTTAATGGTAGTTTAAATTCGGAAAAAATTTGTTCTCTAAAAAATCGGAAACAGTCTTTAACACAATACGGACCGACATTCGGTTAAAAAGTGCTTTATGTATAATAAACGTCCAGAAAACAGATACGAATCAAGGTTTTCAACCAGTTTGTTTAAAACCAAAACGACTTTTTGAAACCACTTTTGGTAGTTCAGATTTTAATTTATTCTTCACATCGTATTCATAAAGCAATGTTATGTTTAATTTACCCTCTAAGTTCATTCGTCATCAACTAGTAACTGCCCGTCATACTTTGTTTTACTATCACTTTCACAAGGTGTCGAAAAAATATTCTCATTATAAGGGGCGATAAATTTAATCCCTTAAAAGGGGCGATAAATTTAAGAAAACGAAATAGCACGTCGCGAGTAGGTACAGGTTACGTTCACGTGAGGCACACACGGGTAACGGAGTACAAATACTACTGTCTTTATGTCTGTCGCACGGATAGTACACGCCGACGCGGCGTGGAGATGCTGTTTCACTTCCTGTATTCCCCTAACAAAAGAGATTTGAACCCTTTGTTTACCGAAAACTGATTTATCGACTTTCGGGAGAGAGCTTGTGCACTACACGGAATTTCACTGTCCGCCAGTCCGGTTTTTTCAAATAAAAGCGACTACACTCTGTTCACAGATATTTTACCTCTTTATTTTAAATTTATTTTTACTTCAATTAATAATTTTAAAAAAAATGACGTTTAGCGTGATCGAGTTCACGCGCACCGTGATCGTACACCGATCGAGCGCACCGATCCGGAGAAAGACGGACAAGTGCACAAGCCAATCATTAGTTCTTCCATGCCAACCGTACGGCCGGACAGTAAAATTCCGTGAAGTGCACAAGCAGTCTAGCGAGAAATACTTGATCCGTTGGATCTGACGACATGATTTATAAACGTATCAGATACATTTTGCACATATCTAGAAGTTTCAAGAATTTGAGTAGTGTGGTTGTCAATCATGGGTAGAAAATTGGTAAATGTTACACGTGTGTAAAGTGATCACTTAAACCAGCCCATGAAGGTCGTAAATCTTGAAAATTCCCAGATTTCCATTTTCTTCTTCGCCTTTGTCTAGATGTCAAAAATATTGTTAAAAATAGTATACAGTTGGCGAAACGTATGATATCTCTACATGCTCATACATGCTAAAGAGGTGAAGTATCTATAGGGTGAGGCGCGGTCACTTTCTTATTTGAAACTTGCGCCACAAAGTGACAGATACTCCTAGAACGCGTTCCTTTAGCGCGTTCGAAAGGATGGTATCTAGTTTTTTTTAGATGACTTTAATGTCAATCTAGCCGTGGACGAACGAGGAGTGCGCGCGTTTGCCGTGGAGGCCTACTTTTCCTTGGGCCGTTCCGTCTTCGCAACTCAGCGTGTATTCGAAACAATTCAATATCACGCTTGAAGGTCGTAGGCTTGATCGTTAATTGATTTGTTTGTGGGTGAACACACTTAGGGATACTGGAAGTGTTAGGAAGAAATAAAATGGACCTTCGTGAACCATCACGACGCTTGAAATCGTCGAACATCAAAAACATCATCGCCACATCTATTTCTTCGAGTTTTTTATACTCTGGAAGAAATGGATGTAGAGGATGTGTAGTTGACACATCCCCTACAACAAGATGGTACCACGGCTTACACGGCACGACCTTCCATTATTTTTTTGAAAAAACACTTTCCTGAAGGGCTAATCTCTCTTAGAGGCGATCTTCACTGGCCAGTGCGCTCGCTAGGCCACAGGCCAACACATATTTTTTAACTGTACCCGGTTAGATCAGATCTATTTGCTACATTAAAAATATAAATTTTTAAATTTCGTACATTTCACGTCAGAGCTATTTCTATTGATAGATTTAAAAAATAAATGATTTAAGTATTTATTAACAGAAAAACATAGATTTAAGTATTTATTGCAAAATTTACATAAAGAATTAGTCACTTATCACTTAAAAATTTCCTTTTGTATGACTTTCTAGTATGGAGTTTAGTATGCTACTTTTGCTGAAGGCTCCAACATTAGTCGGATATCATATGGATATCCCATCATCCTTGATATCTAACTTACATAGTTTATTATTTAGTCCTGATAAAATCTTTAACCTCTGTTCTTTACTAAAATCACCCAATTTTTCTGAAAAGCGATTTAGGTGGCTGAGGAGGTAGTGAACTTTTATGCTTATGTTACGACGGAGAATTTCAAAATTTGAAAGCATAGTTTCCACTTATTATACGTAATTCTCTGCTTTATGATTCCCAAGAAAATACTGTACTATTTGAACCAATGAACACCAAGATTCAGCCTCGTCCATTGATGTGGTGAATTGTAGATCATCAGCAAGTTTTTTAAACTAACTAACTAACCATCACGCCTCTTCCCCGCAGGGGTAGGCAGAGAGAATCGAACGCCACACCACTCAGTATTTGCAAACATTCTTTGCCTCTTCTACATTCATGCATCTCCTCGTACATACCCGACGATTATTACGACTCCTGACCCGGCCGCTTTCAAGTATTTGACATACCTGATTGTGCTAAACTGGCAGTACACAATGGAGTTCTGGTTCCAACCCTTATGTATGGAAGCGAAGCATGGAGTTGGCAAAAGAAGGATGAAAGCAGACTAAATGCAGTCAAAATGCGATCCCTCAGACGAATGTGTGGCAAAACGATGTTTGATAGATGTTCGAATGATGAAATAAGCAAGTTTTTTAGGACCATTAAATATATCAGCTTTTAGTTTTTCCGTGCTAATCCAAGTAAATTACGTAAAACAATTTACATTTCGATTCGAACCATTCATAAATTGATTCATCAGCTTCAACTTAATATGCAAAAGCGATTTTTTTTCTGGTAACCAAAACTTTGTTAATTACGTTTTGTTTTCTTGAATCATGACATCTCTTGATGCCCAATTTCTGTCAATCCAGTATTTATTGTTCAGGTTGATTCAGGTTTAATTCTAGGTATATATTTGGGTAGTTAAATTCTAAATTTGAGTAGGGAATTTCTATTTTAGCCGTTAAAAGTTGGATTTTTTTCTTTATTTTTGACTTGTATCAGAACACTTCAATTAACCTGTATCTAAAAAACTGGAGCTGATAGAAAAAAATCTGGTGGCATTTTTTAAATGAGCACATTAAAAATCAGTTATTAAATTTTCGGCACCACATTATTTCTTTCATTTTATTGGCTAGTGTTATAGATCCCCCTAACGTTCTTCTGTGGGGCTACCTTAAAACATTGGTTTACACAAATCGTCCAAAGAACCTTTGTTAAAGCTAAAGGATAATATTCATGCTGCGTTTGCAGACTTGGGCATAGATTTACTGGAAAAACTTGAGAGAAATGTAAAAATTCGACTATCTCAGCGCATGGAAGAAGACGGTGGTAGCCTTCGAGATGTTGTTTTAAAAGCCCAATGAAATAAAACTTTAAATGTGATCCTTAACACAGGAAAAATAATAAATCTATACTAGCAATACTTTCCGCGTTATGATTTTTTAAAGGAAGTCACCACGCCCCATTCGGCGTTTTTTTTTAAAGTGTGATATTATTTTTCTTTGTATGTAATTAAAAAAAAAACTCAATATTAATATCTGATAAATGGCTTGGACAATGTATACGTACTTAAAACTGCTTTCACTTGATAGTATTGAAAACAAACCTTATAATAATTATTGTTTAGTTACTTATTATAATGTTGAATTTAATGTAATTAAATGTCATTAACAACATGTTATTGAACATAACAGCGCATATTTGAATAAAATCGAATGATTATAACACTTTTTATAAATCATTGAAATAAAGCGAAAAATACGAAATTGCTTTTTTCTTAACTTATTATTTAGCGTGTACGAGTATATGCCCAGTGGGTTTTTAAATTGAAAATGAGCAGTAAGTACTAAGAATATTTTATAATAATTCAAAATGAGAAAAGCAAATTTAGCTTCAGCTTATCTAACAAAGCACAAAGTAGATTGTCCCCAAGAAGGCTTAAAACTGTTGAAGAGTGAAAAAAATATTTATCATCACGCAATGAAAAGTTAAATTAAGATTTGGGTAGACACAAATCTACCGACTCCATTTCTTTTTTTACGATTTACATTAATATATACACATAAACACCGTACATTTCGCTCACTCCCTTCAAGAACGTCATAAATCAAAAATCGTCAATTTTCAGTTGTGCATGTTTTCGGAATGTTCAGAAAATGTACTATATCCCAGCAAAAGAGGCATATTTTGAACTTAATATTTACCCGCTACAGGGCAGAAAGTGTTGTTTTTGCATTTTGAAGAAAAGGTATTGTTTAATTATTTTTTTAAATACACTAAATATTTTTCAAATGGAGAAAAAACCTTCAGGTTTCACCTAAAAAGATCTGTTGTACAGTAAAAAAATTCAATAAGTGGTTTCATATTTATTTTTAATACATTGTATTGTATTTTTAAACTTTAAAAGCGTTCTCCTGAAAAATCATTTTTTTTGATTTATGACGTTCTTGAAAGGAGTGAGCGATGTGTGAGTTTGCGATTCCGAATGCCTCATTCATCGCTAATTTGATTTTCCCTTTTTTCTAATATTTTATTTTTATTCCTCCTCCTATTCATTTTATGTTTGCAAATAATATCCACCGCTTGAAGGTCTTCCCCGTGTATGTCTTTTTCATCATTATTTAATAAATATCATCATAACTGCTTTTTAGAATAAAATTTAAATATATTACCCGCATAACTTTTTCCGATAATTTGTTTTAGCAGCGATGAGGTTTCAATCGGTAACGACAACCTTGTGGTTATATTATTCTATCAAAATATGAAATTTCATTTTAATTTAATTACCCTTTTAAGTTTTCAGTGAATCACTGATATGATTCAATATGCTATCTGATTAAATCCCAAAAAAAAATAATTCGATATCTTAATAGAAGAAATTGTAGTCATTTTGCTCTAACAGTATTATACTTAGTTTTTAGTCAACCATAGCCAATCAATCTATCATATCCTTAATTTATAAAGTATATCTGTGCGTTATGAACATAAATGACGCAATTCATAAATTAAAATATATATATATTTACGTATAACCCTTATCCGCACCTAATGGTGCGGCAATAGGGTAATAGGGCAATAGGGTACTGCATCGAATTAACGCAGTGTTATCTTGATCATTACTTACACGAAGGCAAGGTGATCACTCTTGCGCTTCAGGAACCAGTCCAAGGTAATATTTAATAAATATTAGTGTAAAATCACTAATATTTATTTTCACCCCCCCCCCCTGGGATTCGAACCCGGAACCTCCAGCACGGTAGCTAAACACGCTGATCATTACACTACGGAGGCGGACAATAAATGCATAATTAATGCATTCGTAATTATATTTGAAACGTTCATTTGGCGACAAATAATAACCATGTTTCTATGCAGTGGCGGTCGATATAAGTTATGCATGTGTTTTAGTTCTCAATTTGATGATATTCTTTAAAAAGCACTCCTCCTATTCGACCTTGAAAAAGTTAGCGTTGCCCTGTTGCTGAAGCTGTTTTAGTCTGCGATATATATACTTGTTCTCCCGTCTAGCCGCTCTGAGGTTTCCCATTTTATTTGGACCACATGATTCCCAACAAACACCGGCATAACACAATATTTTTTTTACAATTACATGTAGTATATTCCAACGGCCTACAACGCAATGGTCCATAGTGTAATGGTCAGCACGCTCGGCTACGGAGGTCCCGGGCTCGATTTCCAGGGAGGGGGGTTAAATATATATAAATGATTTTTTCACTCTAATATTTATTCAATGTTACCCTGGACTGGTATCTGAAGCGGAGTGCTGATCACCTTTCTTTCATGTGTTAACGATTAAAATAACACTGCGTTTATTATGATGCAGTGCCCTATGCACCATCTGGTGTGGATGAGGGTTTGAAGATCTTGCAAAAAAGTTTACATTTGTATAGAATTGGAAAAAAGCGTTTACTGAACACATATTAGCATGAATATTACAATACGAATAACAATAAAAGAAGTAAATATATATTTGTATTTTAAATCAAACACTTGAATATCTCACTTTAATGAGTTTTATTTATATATACGACTAAAATAAAAATAAAAATATATTAGCAAAAATGCAAGAAGTCTAAAAATTAGAATAAGAGAACATCGCCGTGGACCAACAAGTAATTATTTTTCGGAATTTGCAAATCATATCATGGAAACTAACCACTCATTTGACTCTCATACACTTAAATTATTACACTCTGTTACAAATAAAGGTCAAATCATGAATTATTTAGAAAACATAAAAATTTGAATTCAGACAAAACGTTAATTAATAATATACTGTTTCAAAATACGTCACCATTATTATCAATGTTTCTTTTTACAAAAAATCTTGTTCCTTAACCCTTCCCTATATTGATTAACCTATATGTACCCCTAAATGTATTTTTTGTTCGTTAGTTTTAATTTGTACCAGAAAACATCTGTATGTTTTCGAAACTAGTCGTATTTATAAATAAAACTCATCAAAGTGGTATATCGAAGTGTTTAATTAAAAAAAAAATCAACATGTCATTCCACAAATCAATAAATAATATACTAAATCTTTTCTTTTAAAACTGATTAAGACTTGAAGATTTTTATGATTGCGTATAAGTGGAACACTTAAGAGAAATGGATCGCCACTATTTTTATCCCAGACGGTAAATATATTTCAGATGTCTAGGTACACAAACCGAATCCATTTAAAAAATCATTAAAATACTAAACGACTCATTTTTAAAATTTACATAGCTTACACCCTTTTCACTTCCCAGCGTGCAATTCACTATCCATATATCACGTTAGAAATTCTCCCCGCCCGTCTTTTAATACTTCTAAAATACACAGGCGTCAAATTTTATGGATCCTGATGCAAAGCGCTTTATTGACCGAGCTTCAGACTAGTTACGCCCATATTTGTTCCACAAGTCAAACACCTTAACTGCTCTTACGGTTATAAACTAACCAGACGCCATTCATTCAGTTTTATAATCATAAAAAATGCAAATGCCACTCACTGCTCGTAAGAATTTTGCAAAATGTAACTAGCGGGCATAAAAATCGATACACTTGAAATTGGAAACCGAAGAAAAAACTAGCATTACTTCATTCATGTTTCCTTCATTAGTAGACCCCTATGCAACGTAAGTCGAAAGCATACATAAGTAGGGATATGTATGTAAACATTTTTTTTCAAGCCCTTATCCGCACCACAATGGTGGATAGGGCACTGCATCATATAAACGTGTTATCTTGATCGTTGACACATGAAGGAAAGGTGATCAGCCCTCCGCTTCAGGTACCAGTCCAGGGTATTATTAAATAAATATTGGAGTGAAAAAATCACTTATATTTATTTGAACCCCCCCCCTGGGAATCGAACCCGGGACCCCAAGAATGGTAGCCAAGCGGGCTGACCATTACACTACGGAGGAAGACATGTAAACAATAGGTTGAAAAATAATGCTGGCTACATGTTATATGATCCTTTTATAAAAATAATTATTTTAAAAACACGATAGATATCTTCTTTTCGATAGATATTTCTCGCCGAGACGAAATAATTTAGCGATGTTGTGAAAATCTTAGAAATTATTTTCAAACAGGTAAATACAACAAATAAAAATTGAAAGGTCGAAGAAGTGAGTCATGGGGTGGGTACTGGAGGACGCTATAAGGCGTGGGAAGCAGTAGGGGGTTTCTTTGTTTGGAAAAGTGGAAAACTCGTCTCTGGAGGTGGAGGGGAATAAGTGAGGGGGAAATGCGTGATTTTCTTTTCTCGTCCGATATTATTACGATACAAAAATACATATCTGAACAATTTTATTGGTCCGAATTTTTTTTTGTTTGTGTACAGACATAATTTTACAGCCATTTTAAAGTAATAATTTGAGAATTCAGAAGACTTTTATCAAATTTTGTTTTTTACTTTTCATCCAGTTATTTTCCATCTTGAATTAAGTAAGAAAATAAAAAAAAACAAATGTATTTAGTAGATTTTTTCAGATTTCATTATTTTAAGATTATTATTAATACAAAGCAAAAAAATCATCTTTTTTTGTAACCCTCATCAACAGTGGTGAATAGGGTACTACTACATCACATTGAAGCAGCATTATTTTGGTCGTTAATTTAACACATATCGCTCACTCCTTTCAAAACCGCCATATTTCAAAAAACTTGATTTTTCAAAAAAAAAAAATTGAGACCGCTTTTAAAGTTAAAAAAGAATGGAATGTATTGAGAATAAATATCAAGCCACTTTTTGAACTTTTTACTGTGCAATATATCTTTTTAGGTAAAACCTTAATGTTTTTTATCCATTTGAAAAATATTTAAAATATTTTAAAAAAATAATTAAACAAAACAAAAAACAATTAAACAATACTTCTTTTCAAAATGCAAAAACAACAATTTCTGCCTTGTAGCGGTTAATTATTCAGTTAAAAATATGCCGCTTTTGCTGGGATATAGTACCTACGTTTTCTGGGCATAACGAACACATACACAACTGAAAATGGACGGTTTTTGATTTATGACGTTCTTGAATAGGATGTTAGGTTTTATCTTTACAAGAAGGGTGAATTTCAAAATAAAGCGAATTAGAACATAGAATTGTAGACCCACGTCGCAAGAGTTGCAACATGCACAGCTAAAAATTGACGATTTTTGATATATGACGTAATGTTAAAGGAGTGAGTTACGTTATGTAACGTTAAAGGAGTGAGTGATGTATGTGAAGGCAAAGTGATCCTACGCTTCATTTTCTGTACATAGTGACGTCAAAAAAATATTGAAGCACAATTAGTTGAAAATTGTTGTTTTAAACGCAATTCTTATATTTATTTTCACCCTCCTGGACATCAAACCCCGGACTCTCATCGTGGTAGTTATATACGGAGGGAACTCATAATCTACAATACTTTAGGAAGAATACGGAAGACGAACCTAGAAAATGTTCCCTGTTTAGATGAGAAACGATTAGTTTTGAGAAATTTAATAAGGGTAGAGTAGTAGACTGGAAAAACAGAAAGTTTCTAGTCTTCAAGTTTAATTAATCAAGGATATTTTCCTTTTTTTCATAAAATTTCCTTTAAATATTACCCAACTACACTATCCCGATATCTTCATTTTACAAAAATATATTTAAGACCCAATATCATCTCAATACTTGAATATGTACTCGTATATCTGGATGCTTTTCATAAGAACGAGTTTATAATATTGATAATATACAGGGTTATTGGAAACTCAATGTATTCCCGGCAGTTAGGGGTACGCAAATGCAAGAAATTTAAGTACGAGAATATGACGCCGAACGTTATAAGTTTTTGAGATATTTAGGATTTAGCAACTTATCCGCATCCAATGGTGCATAGGGCACTGCATCATATTGACGCAGTGTTATCTTGATCGTTACTTACATGAAGGCAAAGTGATCACTCCTCCACTTCAGGGACCAGTCCAGGGTATTAAATAAATATTAGAGTGTAAAATCACTAATATTTATTTTCAACCAACCTGGGAATCGAACCCGGGACCTCCAGGACGGTAGCTAAACACACTTATCATTACACCACGGAGGCGGACAAATGAATTGTGGTAATGTAATATAACATACATAATTAAAACATATTTTATCGTAATTTACTAAAATTATTTCTAATAATAAATCAAAAAACGTTTGACCAAATTTTTATGCAAACAATAATAAAGGTAAACTGTATTTTAATTGTAAAGACAAAGAAGATAAATTAAATCATTCTGGTATTTATAAATTAAATTATTCCATTTGTCCAACCTTTTACGTAGGAAAAACATCGCGTAAATTCGAAATCAGAGTTAAAGAACATCTAAGGTGCCTTAATAATAATAATTTTTCTCAATTTGCCAATCGCCTTATTTCTGAAGACCATAATTTTAATAAATCAACGGGTAGAAAAATTTTACATGTAAGTAAAACTGGTTTTTGTTTAGATAATCAAGAAAAATTATAAATAAGTTAAGCAATAATAAAGACTTTCACTTTTAAAATATTCCCATTTCGATTTTTTTTTCTACTTACTCTCTTTAAATTTTTTTTTGTATAAATGTCAGACCGTAATAATTGCATTTTAACGATCTGATGATGTGTTGATTATTCCGAAACCGGTAGTCACAAATTAGTGTTTTTTTAAAGTGACATTTTACAAAGTGAACGATGAATGATAAGGAGGGTGATAATGTTTTGCGTCAATACGATACAGTTCCCTATGTACCATTTGGTGCGGATAAGGGTAAGAAGTATCCTTAATTATGAAAAATTATGAGATAAACCATGTTAAGAAAGTTAATCTCACAGAGATATTTTGGTGGCTATTTTTTTATGAGGTCAGGGTATCTAGCATCCTTTATGTCACTGCGATTATATTAGGTCTATTGTGACCTCCCCTTGTATCAAAGCTCACTTTGAAAAAATACGTGAGTCATATAGCTCACGGCCTGTCTTGGTGGTTCCTACCTTCTTCACCTTCTCGGAGTCTGGTAGTGGTCCTCCTAAGATGCGACTTCGGTTGCGAGCGAGCGCATCAAAGTTATAGAGAATGTGGATTGGTTTTCGTTATCTTCCATACAAAATTTGCAGACTGGAGAATCATGCAATCCATTTTTCGACATGTGCTTGATCCTTATTTGGTGCCTATGTTACAAATATCGCAGTCATACAGGAGAAAGTGACCAAGTGCATTTTTTTACAAAAACGTGATCATTGACTATTTGATATCTTACTAGCTGAATGTTGCCCTGAAAAAAATCCCTATGGATTTTAAACTTGGAAGTATAATATATTGACTTGTTAAAAATGACTAACTGCCTCGATGTTTATTTTCTTGCTAAGCAAAAGTGACTTAAATGGCCCTCCTGAACATTTTACGTTTTGGTAGTTGGTCACTTTCTCTTGTACGACTACGGTATGTGTGTATTTGTATATTTATTATTATATAGTTATTTTATAGAACGCAGTTTTACCAAGAAATTTCAGTACAAAGCTTAAATCTTTTCTAAAATTTGAATAGGATGTTACGTTTTATCTTTACAAGAAGGGTGAATTTCGACATAAAGCGAATTAGAGCATAGAATTGTAGACACACGTCGCAAGAGTTATTAGTTGTTTGGAACCAGATTCCATTGAAACGTACAAAATTCGATTGGGATGAAATATTTTACTGATTTTTAGTTTTAAACAATAACATAGGCCAACACACATTTTGGTGCCCGCGATTTCTGAACTGTTCCTAGTTAATTTTTGACTGCAGAATCCGAAACAGCCATCAGAATGTATCTAACAGATCTATTTTTTGAGATATGCTTCATTAAAAAAATTATACAATTTTTAATTTTGAAAATTTCAACTATCAGTATTTTATTTTTTGTTTCGGCATTAACTCTGAGGTAAGACATGTTACAATGATTAAAGAAAACACTCGTTTTTTACCACTTGAGTTTTTATTAAAGACTTCATGTTTCAAAAGTTTAACTTCCATCATTCAGGTCTGTATAATAGTTATTATACAGACCTGAATGATGGCAGTTAACTTCTGAAACATGTAGTCATTAATAAAACTCAAGTGGTAAAAAACAAGTGTTTTCATTAATCATTTTAACTATTACTATTGCTAGATTTAAAAAAATACACGTGTTTAAGTATTTATTAACAGAAAAACATATATTTAAGTATTTATTGTAAAATTTACATACGTTAGTCACTTACCACTTTAAAACTTCATTTTTTATGACTTTCTAGAATAGAGTTCAGTAAGCTAGTTTTGCTGAAAGCTCCAACAGTAGTCGGTCATCATTTGGATATCCTATCATCCTTGATATCGGTCTACCATAGTTTATTATTTAGTCCTGAGAAATATTCTCAAAAACTGAGAAACTCCTGTTCTTCATTAAAATTACCCAAGTTTTCTGGAACTGTAGCTAAACAAGCTAACTATTACATACAAGTCTTCGCTAGTGGTTAGATAAAATAATATGATATTTTTATTCATATTGAAACATATTTGAACATATTATCAATGTCACTTATTCGAGTACATATCGCTCACTCCATTCAAGAACGTCATAAATCAAAAAAACTTGGTTTTTCAGGGGAACGTTTTTAAAGTTTAAAAATATAATACAATGTACATTTTGAGTGTGTCCAAATACTTGTTCACAAAATCTGGATTATCTCCAATTACAGGATTTATAATATAAGAGTTTCTGCTTAGTAAAAAGCTTCTTTACATCTCACCAATAGATGTCTCTAGTGAAGTTCTAGTGATTCAAGAACAAGGTTTCTAAATTGGTTCATATATATATATAGAACTTCCAGGAATTTGAATAGTGTGGTTGTCAATAATGGGTAGAATTGGTGAATGTTACACGTGTGTAAAGTGATCACTTAAACCAGCCTATGACGGTTGTCAGCCCCGTAAATGCCCATACTTTCATATTTTTCTTCATCTTTGATGAGATGTCAAAAAATAATAATACAATGTATTAAAAATAAATATCAAGCCACTTACTGAACTTTTTACAGTGATACAGATCTTATTAAGTAAAAACTGAAGGTTTTTTATCCATTTAAAAAATGTTAAGTTAATTTTAAAAAATAATTAAACAATACATTTCCTTCAAAATGCAAAAACAACACTTTCTGCCCTTTAGCGGGTAAATATGACGTTAAAAATATGCCTCTTTTGCTGGGATATAGTACATTTTTTAGTCATTCCATAAACATGCACAACTGAAAATGGACGATTTTTGATTTATGACGTTCTTGAAAGGAGTGAGCGATATGTGTATGTCCTTATGCTTGCCCACATCAGGTATCTTTGATTTGTTAGAACAATATTTAAATTAAAGATAATATTTTATCTTAGGTATGTACTAACTTAGGGTTTATTTCATTCGTTTACATATTTAAAATTCATATAAAAGTCAACATATTTCTTCATTTCATTTCGTAGTTGTCCACAGCTGTGAAAAATAAATATGACCTTAATAAGTTTATAAAATTATTGACATTTACACAATAAACATATTTATACTATAAAATGTAAGTTATTTTATAGAATTTATAGTTATTTTGATTGGTTGGAAGATATTGCTATTTAGCAATTTGCCCGTCATTGTACTTTTTTTTCTGTACATGAAGTTTAAATACACTAAAAGAGTACCACTACACCGGCCGTCAAACTGCTCGGCGTGTTCTTAGATTCTGATCTCTCCCTTGAGACTCAAATTAGCAAAACAACAAGTACATGTTTTTATCAGCTAAGGCAAATTAAAAGCATTCGCAAGAATCTGCCAGTTGATGCTGCCCGTCAATTAATAAATGCGTTTGTAATATCGAGAGTAGATTATTGTAACGGTATATACACGGGTCTACCAAACAATAAAATGACTCGACTGCAATCAGTGTTAAACGCAGCAGCGAGACTAATTTTTGGAATTTCTAAATTCAGTCACATCACCCCACTACTTCACAAACTCCACTGGTTACGCTTTCCCGAAAGGGTTGAGTATAAACTCTGCCTACTCATGTATAAATCAATACACAATATGGCTCCAGAGTATCTTAAGGAGCTGTGTATTCCAGATGAATTGGTTGATAGACGTCTCACGCTTCGATCGGCTACAACATCTGCAATGGGCAAAGTTATCTTACCAGCTCGCAAGCAACGCACTAAATTTGGCGAGCGTGCCTTTGCTGTTGCAGGACCGACGGCGTGGAATGCTCTTCCACCAATGGTTAGAAATAGTGAGAGTGAGATGATCTTTAGAAAAAGACTAAAAACACATTTGTTTTCTAAATCATTTCCACCATAATATTTTCCCCAATTCATTCACCGTGAAGCGCCCTTGAGGTATTTTTTTACGAAAATGGCGCTATATAAGTTATCCAATTTTATTATTATTATTATTATTAAATAAATAAATAAATTGTAGAAAATAGAGTTTAAAATAGAGTTTTAAATTTACTACTTATTCTGCTCGGTTTAGACCTTGTAACCTATTTTTAAGGTATTAGACTCCTGAGACGTCGATTCCCAGCTGTCAATCCATCTTGTTGGTGGTCTGCTCGGAAGTAGTCTACCTTGGGGTTGACGTGCAGTGCAATGTGGGGGAGTCTGGATGGTTCCATTCTCCACACATGTTGTGTAAACCGACATGTGTAAACGACATCTTCGATATTCGGTCTACAGGACTTCAAAATATAACTGACAGTTATACACGATTCGATTATCGAACGTTACATTCCAAACATTCCGTATCGCTGGATTGACAATGTTCGCAATTTTAGAAGAAAATTCTTCTGGAAAATTCACACTTTGTACGAAACAAATGTTGCGTTCCCATTTTTAAGCTTTGGTTTACATTTGCTACATCGCTCATTTGGTGCTACATAATAATAGTAATAAAACCCTTATCCGCACCCCAATGGTGCATAGGGCACTGCATCATATAAACGCAGTGTTATCTTGAACGTTTACACATGAAGGAAAGGTGATCAGCCCTCCGCTTCAGGTACCAGTCCAGGGTAATATTGAATAAATATGACAGTGAAAAAATCACTTATATTTATTTTACCCCCCTTGGGAATCGAACCCGGGACCTCCAGAACGGTAGCCAAGCGTGCTGACCAATACACTACGGAGGCGGACGAAAAAATTTGGTGCTACAACGACGTAATTACACTTTTTGTTAAAAACGAGTTAAATATGTCAAAATTTGCGGAAAGACATCGGGAGAAACATCAACAGAATAGATTTTGTGGTGAAATACAGCGAGATGGCGCTAGTTTCATGGTAGAATTTAGTTAAATGGCGCCATTTCTGTTGCTACAACGTCTGAATGGCATCTCCTGTAATATTTAATATTTTTAAAAGTAAAATCACGCCATTTTTGCACCAAATGAGCGACATGTGCTTTTCACGTAAAAATTATGAATGCATCGCATACACAATACATTAAGGATATATGACGATCAGAGGGGATGGAACGCCACACTCTTCTGTCCTGACATACACTCCTCCTTCACATCCATACATCTAGTCATACACGCCCTCCGATTACGCAGACTTTTGACACCACCAGGTTTTAGGTTCTGATTAAACTGATCGTGCCAAGTCTTTTTCGGTCGTCTTCATTCTGTTTTCCCGCTCACATTTGCCACATGTATTTTCTATGTCATTCTCTTGTTATCCATTCGCTCTACATATCCATATCACCTTAAAGAACTCTTATTAATCTTTTCAACTATCCCTTGTTAAGCCTTAAATCCTTTAATTCTGTCATACAATGATTTAGTCGACGCACGTAACATATTTGCAGCCCACTCAATAATATGAATTGTCAATTTGACATCTTGACCGGTGTTTTGTAATAATTAGTTAATAGAGTAGGCGATATTCTGAATACTCTTTATTTTTAATCTCTGAATTTTAAGTATTTTATTATTTCTGATATTTTCTCTCTTTGTAATCAATTAACTCCTAACTTTTTTTACTTCCACCACAAGAATCTCTCTAGATGTCGCGCCTAACTCGCAAGTGGAGAGCAGTGGTGTGCACAGATAATTTATTGGGGTAGGCAGTAGAGGTAGGTAGCAAGGTAAGCTAGGTACTACTCACTAGGGTAGGCAGTAGTTGTAGGTAGTAAGGTAAGCTGGTACTACTTAGTAAGGTAGGGTAGGTACTGGTTGCTTTTTTATGTGTCACGCGGGTAAGTTAAGATATGCACTGCTTTTCTGCCTTTATGGAGGGCACGCCGCTGGTGGAGTATATATTTGATACTTAATATCAAATAATATTATACATGTTGCCTATCTGGTGAACTTTACACAAGTTTATAAAGTAATCGCTCAAGCTAGCCGATGGGAGGTCGTTAGTCCTGTAAATGTTCAAATACTTATTATCGTATTCTCTTCAGAAAATTTATTAGTTTCTCGGAGATATCTGTAATATATACTTATTCCCGCGTCACAGATGACTCTTCTTCTTTATTTAGAACCATGTCTTGTCATTCTCCGGCCCGCTCCTGGGAGGTGGAAGACCAGCTGTCTTTCCATCGTTTAGGTGGTCTTCCTGGGGGTCTGATAGCTCTTTTGCTGCTGTCCGCTGCTATCCTCACCACTCGATCCGAACTTGCTCTTGCCCACATAATTTTTCCACAAACGTATTCTTTCTCTTCCCCATCGCACAACATCTTTGACATCGCAGATTTTTTCTTATTTCAGAGTTTCTTACTCTGTCGCGACGTGTAGGCCTGCCATGGGCCGTACAGACTTCTTTTCGGTGCTTCTAAGAAGGGTTTTCGTTCTCGTGGTGTCAGCTGTCGTGGTGTCAAAAGCTGACACAAATGTCTCAGTTGTATAAAATAACCATTCACATGCAAGTTCTGTTAACAATTTGTGGATTACATACAGCTTTGTATGATATATTATTTCGGATTTTTACAATGATCTTTACGTTCTTCAACACGTTGATTGCCGACCTGAAAAGCTGGATTTCAAGAAAATTAACTAACTTACCATCACGCCGCTTCGCTGCAGGGGAGGCAGAGAGAATAGAACGCCACACCACTCTGTCCTTGCAAACATTCTTCGCCTCTTCCACGTTCATGCATCTCCTCATACATACCCGCCGATTGTTTCGACTCCTAACCTAACCTCTTTTAAGTATTTGGCAAACTAGATCGTGTCAAGTTTTTCTCGGTCTTCCTCTACTCCTTTTACCAATGACATTCGCCTCATAAATTTGTTTTACCGTTCTTTCCTCACTCATTCGTTGTAATACATGTCCAAACCATCTCAACACACCTTTCTTAATTTTATCGATAATGCTTGTCTCAGCTTTGCATTCCTTCCTTATTTCACTATTCGAACATCTATCATACATCGTTTTGTCGCACATTCGACTGCATTCAGTCTACTCTCATCCTTTTTTTGCTAACTCCATGTTTCACTTCCATACATTAGGGTCGGAACTAGGACTCCGTTGTGTACTGCCAGTTTAGCTTTCGCTGATAGATTTTTTATTTGCAACAACTGATTGCAGTGCACCATTCACTTTGTTCCCAGCATTCATTCTCCTTTTTATGTCTTTATCAATCTTTCCATCCCTAAAAAACATACTACTCAAATAAACGAAATCATTTACCTGCTCCAAAATCTCTCAATTTTCCAATATGTCACACTCAGATCAAGAAATTTCAAGAAATGGCCAAATTATTATTTTTCTTTAACTTGCTCTTATTTTTTTAACTGTACTTATATAAATTTGTCCGATATAAATCGATTCCCAGGGGGGGTCAAATAAATACATGTGATTTTTTCACTGTAATATTTATTCAATACTACCCTGGACTGGTATCTGAAGCGGAGGGCAGATCACCTTTCCTTCATGTATATGAAGCAGTGCCCTATGCACCATTGGGGTGCGGATAAGGGTTTTATTATTATTATTATTATATAAATTTGTTAAGTGTGTGTTTAGTTTTAATATTTTCTTAGTAGGTTTAACATTATGCAAATATTTATCACGCGGCAACGCGTGATCGGCCATCGGCTGACCGACCGGCAATCAACGTGATAACATGCTTTTATGATAAATGTCTTAGGAAACTAATTTTAAAAAAAAACAGTGAATTTGAACAAACATTTAGCATGTTTTTTTTGTGTATTTTTTAGGCAGCGATTCAATAATCGATAATTAATCGAGAGTGGAATTCCAAGGACGCGTCAAGTTTATTAGGCGCATTACATTTCATGAAAGAGAAGAAAGGTGTAACGTAGAGAGAAGGAGAAAGAGGTCTTTACATTCCATCGCAACGGGAGTGGAGAGAACGATACAAAGCGATAGAATAAATAGCATGGGCGCGTTAAAGATGTGAATGTCAGACGCTATAAATAAACAACCGAGGTACCACGCGTTGTGTTTGTAAAATTAATCATTGTCTTTTAACAAACACAACGAATCAACAACATTATCCGGAACTACGATAGCAATTTTTTCCGGTTTTCTCGAAAATATCGAATCACGGACATACCCGTATATCTCAAATTTAGTTGTGTCATAGACTGGTTTAAGAGATAATTTTACACACGTATAACATTCACCAATCCTTACCATGATTGTTAACCACACCACTCAAATTCTTGGAACTTCTAAAATTATAAAATAATGTTCAGATTCGAATCATAGTGTTTGAATCACTGGAATTTCACTAGAGACATCTCGGCTGTCCAAACTTAAAACACAGTAAGGTACATTTTTTTAAAGTACTTTTCTTTGCATATTTTGTCTAAGTAGAATCTACTTAGACCTAAAATGCGAAAACAACGTACTAAAAAAATGTCCCTTACTGTGTTTTGAGTTTGGACGGTGAGTTTGGTTTTGAGTTTTAGTTATGGTGAGATAAAAAAGGCGTTTTTTTATTAAACAGAAACTATTTGATAAATTGATTCGACTGTCACTTTGTGGTAAAATCTATCCATTTCTAATTAATTACTTAGTAAATACCACTATTTCTATATGAAATAGTGGTATTTACCAAGTAAAACATTAATTAAAAAAAGAAAAATTTTCGTTTGTATGTGAGGTTCGAATCCTGGATTGTAATCACATATGTACATGAGAAACGTTAGAAAATATCTTTTATTTTATTATTTCAACTTATAATTTGACCAGTATATTAATTTACAATAATTTAATTCTTTATTTTAAAAAAAAAATTTACTTAGTAAATACCACTATTTCTTAAAATCTACTGTGACACGTGCTTCGATGCATTCCGCATCGTAGATTTTAAGAAATAGTGGTATTTACTACGTAAAACATTAACTAAAAATGGATAGATTTTACCACAAAGTGACTGCCGAATCAATTAACGAAATAATTTAATTAATGTTTATTTCCTATAATACACACGTGTAACATTCACCAATTCTTCCCATAATTGACAACCACACCACTCGAATTCTTAAATTTTGAAATTTTATTTATTTATTTATTTATTTTACACAAAAACTTTCATTAGTTTCTCTTATTCTTTATTTTCAAAGAAGTTTAATTTATATCATTTTTAATAATTTAAATTTCAAATATAACATTTAGTTTTGAGGAATTAATGTTTGTAAGAATGGACGTCTCTTTTAAAGGTTTATAAATTAAGCTTTATCTTTCGTTTAATTGAAACGTTATTATTTTTATGTTGCCGACCAATGACAGACATAACAACACCACGAAGGTGCCTCCACACGCAAGCCAGCAACCCCCAAAGAATATTCTCACGAGTGGGTGGCCGACTGACTATATTTGTTCACTTTCAAAGGAAATTAATTAACCAAGAAACTAAAACGTCCATTACCGTTCATCTATTAAATGTAATGAATACAATTTTATTTTTAATGACATTTTTCCTCCAGTTTTCTTCGTGCACGAGGCAGTGTAATTAAGGCCCAGTAAGTCGCAAATTAATTAAATCCAGTTTTTGAATTACCTAACGTCCAAATGAATCTAAAATCTAACTACGGCTTATGCAACACCGCTTATGTAACCCTAGTTAGGATTCAACTTTTTAAGTTTTATGACTTATGACTACTCGTAAGTGGATTTACTCTCTTTGTTTTATGTTACTATGATTAAAGAAAACACTTGTTTTTTACCACTTGAGTTTTATTATAGACTACATGTTTCAGAAGTTAAACTTCCATCATTCAGGTCTGTATAATAACTAAAAAATAAAATATTAATATTATATTTAAATAAATATTTTATATTTTATTTTTTAGTTACTATACAGACCTGAATGATGGAAGTTTAACTTCTGAAACTCAAGTGATATACTCTATAATAAAACTCAAGTGGTAAAAAACAAGTGTTTTTTTAATCATTGTAACATGTCTTACCACAAAGTTAATGCCGAAACAATAAATAAAATTATGTTACTATAATTTCATGCAATTTATGAGTGAAAATCTAGGCAAAAACACTAGCTAACTTTACTTAGTTTGAATTTTACTTGGTAAATACAAATTTTTCATTTAATCTTTATCTATTCTGTATAAACAAGTGTCAAAATATATTTTAATAAAAAGTGGTATTAACCAAATAAAACTTCACTTAAATTGGATAAATATTACCACAATCAATTAATGCCGAATCAATTAATGAAATTAATATCGTCTATTTTTAGATTTAAGTTTTGTACTGGAATTTCTTGGTGGAACTGCATTTTATCAAATAAAATAATAACCATGTAGTTTTTTTCCTCATAAATTTCATTTAACCAGAAATCGGGTTTACGACGAAACCTAGTTGCTGGTCAAATAAAATTGATGTGGAAAAAACTACATAAGTAGTTGTTTTTATCATTTTTTGACATCTCAACAAAAGGGTGAAGAAGAATATGGAAGTCTGGGTATTTTCGGAGCTTACGACCGTCATAGGCTGGTTTGAGTGATCATTTTACACACGTGTAACACTCATCAATTCTACCTATGATTGACAACTACACTACTCAAATCTATACCTCAAACTCCCCTATAATGAAAATAAGCTTTTTTATTGAGCAGATACTCTTTTATTAGTATATGAGATCCGAATCCTGGATTATTATCGCATACATGGGTAACGTCCGAAAATATAATTTTCATTTGTCTTATTTTACCTTATAATTTGACAAGTTAATTTTTTTACAACATTTTGAATATCTCCAAATACTTGTACACAAATCTAGATTATCTCCAATTATATTATGGGAGTTATATTTCATATTATTTTTTGACAAGAACTCTTCGTCATCTTTGTTGAGATGTCAAAAAATAATACGAAAAATAACTCCTATAATTTTAGATAATCCAGATTTGTGGCCAAGTATTTGGACACACTCAAAATTTTGTACATAATTGTTATTAAAGTCTTTTATTTTAACTGCATTTTACTCGATCATTGTGCAATATTATTTTATATCGACGATTTAAGAAGATAGTAAGAAAGTATTAATGTAAGTTTTAAATACTAATCTACGGGGCTTTCCTTAAATTTACAACGACAATTTTCTTCGTGATTTTTCGTTCATTTCCGGACACATGGATGGGGCATTCATTCATTAACTTCCCATTTAGTGCTATGTCCGACAGCGGTCAGTGCAAGACGTCGCACCATTCTCAACGTGACAGTAAATTTGCATCGGTGTCGTAAATTTTACGATAATCACGTATTATCGTGAGTCGGTTTTGGAGCAATTTTATTTATGTTTTTTTCTATACAAAGTGATTAGGCCAAATGCGTAAGGGTGTTGAAGTTGTACAAGATACAGGCAGACCCGGAATTGTTATTTAATACAACAATCCAAGAGATGTCTCTAGTGAATTTCTAGTGATTCAAAAACAATGTTTCAAAATTGGTTCATATATATAGAACTTCCAAGAATTTGAGTAGTGTGGGTAGAATTGGTCAATGTTACACGTGTGTAAATTGATCACTTAAGCCAGCCTTTGACGGTCGTCAGCCCCGTAAATGCTCAGACTTCCATTTTCTTCTTCATCTTTGTTCAGATGGAAAAATAGTAATTTAAAAAAATAACTCCTAAATCGAGATAATCGAGATATGCGAAGAAGTATTTGGAAATAGTCCATTTTTTATTATTATTTAAATACGACCATTATTTTAATGAACTGCTGTTTCTGTGTAAATAGCCTTAGCCATGTCGGTATTTTTTATCAGTTCACTTGAAATACCCATTAAGCATCTCATCAATAGTAAATTATGGTCACCTACAGTCGTAGTAAAAATAATGGAAATAAATTAATCGTTTTCCCCGATGTTTTAAAAACAAGGTTAACATTACGCATATAACTTTTCATGCACAGACCAACCGACGTTGTCTTAACTAAATAAGTTCAGTACCGATGCTGAACTCGGAATAGTGCTTGTACAGTACGTGCAGTGTACAGCCGATCGCCTTTAAACTTTAATTCATTAAATCGTACTTAGTCATAAATATAGGACAAATTTTTAAATTATTCCATTCCTTGTATATTACTATCGTTACTCTCTGTTACATTGACTTTGAAAAGTTAAAAATATTTTTTTTAGGGTTGCAGTGGAAGATTTTTTTCCTTTGATGGCATATTTCAAATATTCTTTAAGTATGTGATCCTAGTTGAATATGTTTTGAGTATGTACCCCTGATATTATAATAATATAGGTACGAATAATGAAAGTGCTGTGATTTGTGGTCAAGTGTTAAGTTTCAAGTAGCCAGTGTTAATGATGCAAAAAGTGAATTCGATACATCGGCAGTTCCATCGCTAAATTATAACCACACTTTCGATTTCACCAAACGGTCAAACGACGTACCCTATGGCCCAAAGGGTGGAAATCGCTGTCATTGGGGGTGTGTCAGCAGTAAGTACAATTCAAACTGGATTGCACACTATTTAATATCTTAAAAAAAAACTAAAATAGAAAGTAAAAATATGAACTTCACAAATAATACATATTTTCTTCTGTAAACGAAAATATTTTATTTTTTCTTAAATTTTTGTCGCAGATACGTTGTGGCACATTTTATAAACATTATGAAATAAAAGTACTTTGTTTTTAACCACTTTTTTTATATTTTTACAAAATGATTACCAGTATAAAAAATATATAAATAATTGAAAATAAATGGGGAGAAGCTTTCCACACGTAATCAATTTTTCGAACATAACTTTAAAAGATCTTCCGAACTACGTAAGACCAGCGTTTTATACTGGAAATAATTCAGGCCAAAATTTAAAGAATTTCTAAGGATAAAGATTATATTTTGTATAAATCGGGAATTTATAAACTTTCCAGCGAAGATTTTTCAGCGTTCTATGTAGGTAAAACTAAAAAACGTGTGCAATAGAATAAAAACCCATGAAATGCCTAAATAATACAATTTAAAAAATCTGGATTCACTTAAAAAATATTAAATAATAATCATATTTAATTTAAAAAGTTAAATTAAAATATCTCATTCCATTAAAAACGTAAATTCATTGCATGATTAAAAAATCCTTTTAATTTAAAGAGGTTAAAACGAAAATTGTATTTATTCCTTTAAAATTAATTGAATTTAAGGAATTTATAGTCATTTGAAAAAGGACAGATTATCGGTTTTCGTGAAAATTAAATTTTGTATTCTTTGTTAAATACATATTCTAGTTATAGAATAAACATTTTTTGTTCGAGTACGCAAAGATTCTGAATTATTATAAATTTTCAAAAAAATATGTAAAGCAAATAAGTAAATTCTATATGTTACTTTTAAAATACAATAGTTTCAACAAGGTTCTGATTTTTTTTCAAATAAGTTTATTTTAAGGCTTAAGTGCCAATGTAACAAGACACAAAATAATTTACGAAATTTACAAAGTGTTAATTTTAAGATATTTACAACTTTAGTCATTGTTTAGTAATTCTAGTGATTTTTACTCAGGGGAAAATTGAAAATAAAAAACAGTATAAATATAAATTCAATAACAAAAGTATATTACATAAAGTTTTTATGTGACTTCATTTTGACACTAAATTCGTAAGTGTATTTTTAAAAAGGCTAGTGACTACAGATTTTTGTTGACCAAATATCAAATTCTAGTACTTTTACCATTTTTTTAAATAAATCTTTTATCACAAAACATTATTTTAATTAATCTTTAAAACAAGAATCGGTCCTGCTTAATACCAAAAACAAAATGTAATAATCCTACTTTTAAATAAGATTTTCAGGATTGCATTGTGTAGGTACATGTATTTTATGAAACATTACAAGATCCATTCATTGAAACTAATACCAATAAAAAGTTGCACATAACAATTTGCCTCGAGGTCGATACTAGATAAAAATAAAACAATACTCTTCATAGTGTCATTGATAATAATATATTTGTTTGGAAAATTACCTCTCAGTATGGAACGAACGAGTTTTGTTCTTTCCTTATGGTGGGGCCTAATTCTAAACGACAAACACTGTACATATAAACACACACACACACACATACACACTCATCTTCTCATACATAAACACCGGTTATTCCGTCTGTCCCAAGTAATTGAGATACTTGACCAATTGAGTTTCCCTCGATCATCTACTGTTTTTATTTTCAACTACATTCACCCTATATGTATTTATATTTGTTTTATCGTTCGTTCCGCACTCATTCGTTCCATACGTATCATACATTGTTTTGCCACACTGAGAGATCGCATTCCGACTGCATTCAGTCTGTTTTCATCCGCCTATTGCCAACTCCATGCTTTACTTCTATACATATTAGGGTTGATGTCTGGACTCCCTAAAAGCTAAGCAGTGCATGCTTAGCTTTAAGGAAGAAACACAAATTTTAAATTGCATGTAAAAAGTGATGTCTACATTTTCACCAATATGTGAAACGAAAAATATATATTTATTTAAAATATACCAGTGTAATGCGCTTGTAACTTAAACGGAGGAAAGAATGGAATAAATTTCTCAAATTGAAAGGAAAGCCTTTTTAGTGTTTTCTGAAATATTTCCTAGAAATATAACAAATACAAATTTCTCTTTGTATGCTTTTTTGAGTAAAAAAAAAAACATGAAGCTAGTAACAAAGGAATGTTTATTATGGCTTCTTGCTTTATTTGATACAATCGAATAATTTCATCTGAATTCTGTAAAGTACGTCTTACCACCACCCCACGTAAGTACAATAAACATACTGTTAGTATATTTCAAACGATTTCAGGAAACATTGTTGGGTGATATTATACAATTTCTGATTCAAGGAAAGTTCAAGGCAAACATTCAAAAGTTCACATTATTAAATCCATTATTCATTATTTATGTCGCATTCAATGTTATAACAACGAGAAAACGTTATGTTTTGAATATTGAAAGCATTAACTTTGTAGATTATATTGATATATTATTTACAACATTTTGAGTGTGTCCAAATACTTGTTCACAAAATCTGGATTATCTCCAATTACAGGAGTTATTTTCATATTATTTTTTGACATCTCATCAAAGATGAAGAAGAATATGGAAGTCTGGGCATTTACTCAAAATGTTGTAAATAAATTATCTGGTCTAATTATAAGCTTAATAATAAAAATGAAAATGGTATTTTCTGGCGTTTCTCATGTGTGTGATTATAATCCAGGATTCGGATCTCACATACTAATATAAGAGTTTCTGCTTAATAAAAAGTTTCTTTACATCGCACCAATAGATGTCTCTAATGAAGTTCTAGTGATTCATGAACAAGGTTTCTAAATTGGTTCATATATATAGAATTTCCAAGAATTTGAGTAGTGTGGTTGTCAATAATGGGTAGAATTGGTGAATGTTACACGTGTGTAAAGTGATCGCTTAAACCAGCCTATGACGGTCGTAAGCCCCGTAAATGCCCAGACTTCCATATTCTTCTTCATCTTTGATGAGATGTCAAAAAATAATATGATATATTATTTTGAGAAATAAAAAGACTTTGTGTTTTGATCCACTCACATTTTTACTAACCAACTAGTTTCGGCAACAACCTGTTGCCCTCTTCAGGGTTTAATTTATGACTTATGAGACTTTTTGAGAAAACGTTAAATAAGTTTAACATTTTCTAATAAAGAAAAGGATAAATAAGTTGGCTGGCTTAAGTGATTACTTAAGCCAGCCCATGACGGTCGTAAGTCCCGTAAATGCCCAGACTTTCAAGTTCTTTTTCATATTTGTTCAGATAATATGATAAAATACAGAAAACATAAATTTAATTTAATTAAAAAAAAACATAATTAAGTCACATGAATTATGGGAACCACACAAAGTTGTTTTTCATATCTCATTATTTTCCTTATTAAAAATATGATTTTTAACGTTTTTTGTCCATAATTATGATGACGTTTTTCATTTTCAATTTACTCCAATTCTGATATTTGTTGTACTAGAATTGAAATGATTTTTCTTGCTGAAAACCTTACTCTAAAATCGTTCTTGAAATTGTTATGATTTTTCGAGAGACCTCTGAGTAAAGAATGAAAGACTCGGCAAGGGGACACTTTGTATTACATTACCATTAACAATTAAGTGGATACGAAACGTGACAAGCTTTCGGAATACAATATTAATATTGCTCACGTTCAATTCTGCAGACACGCGTTTTCTTAGCAAGGTTAAAGGCATTCAGTTAAGAGTGTTGCAGTTTTAACATTCACGAAGTAACTTTTAAATTATTTAAAGTATTATCAGATTCGATTTAGATAGGACTTTTTGTTAGGTTGTGAGTTAGGGCTGTTATTTTTTTTCTGTTCATCGTTTGTTATTATTGTGATTACGTGGTGGTCGGGTTGTGGAGGCGTCTGTGTACTGGCGAACGTTGGGTCGGAATCAGATGTAGCTGACTAACTGAACTTACTAACTGAACTAACTAGCTTCTTATCTCTTTCACTGCCTACACCGGGGCACTTCTAGAAAATTAGGTGGTGGTTTTACAAACTTGTATTTATTGAGATTGGCAGTGACAGGGATATTGAAATCTCTGAAATGGGATACAATTAATCGGGATACAATTTACAACAACGGGATACAACTTAGCCTAGATCTGATACAGAAGCCTACATGCTTCTGTATCAGATCTAGGATCCGGTTTGACAGTTTTCAATATCAGATTCAACTTAACGTCTCTAGTATATAAATAATGTGTTCAAAATTTCATTCGTTGGAATACCACTAAAAAGTTTCACACTACGCGTAAACACTTGTACTACGTTATACTCTTTTAACCCTTTTCACTGGAGTGCCGCCTATATGGCGGCATGAATGGTTTGCCGTATTACTCGAGTCCCGCCGCTGCGGCGGCATGAAAATAAAGTCTTATTTCTCAATATTTTTTTGTGTATTGTGTTTTTTAATATTTAATATAATTTAACCAAAATCAAATTAGAATAATGAAATAATTATAAGTTGTAAAATTATTGTTGGATCAATTAGTAGGAGATTATCGAGGAGGTACTTGATTTCGACAACTTTATGTTACTGTGCCTACAGAAGACCGACTTATAAATAAATTTCATATTCTACGTTCTGGAACTTAGAAGGACTGCGTAGTATGTTCCAATAGATAAATTCTGGGTGGAAGAAAAGAAACACGATTATACAGTGAAACATTTGAAAGTAAGCCTGGAATTCATGTTGGAGATTGTTATGTAAAATATTACAAGCTGAAAAACTACAAATACTATATTGTTACTCCATTTTGCTCTATACATACCTATTTTACCAAAACAAAGTAAAAGAAAATACTTATCATAATTTTTATTTTTTTTTACATTTTCTCTTATTTCAAGTCAAATAAATTATCTACATACCTTAAAACACTTCGAGTTGGCGGTATGCACATACTAAAAAACTATCGAGTGCAAAGGGTTTAGGCCCAGTATTCGTCGCAACTTAATTTTCTCTAAATCCAGGTAACATTAAAAGTAGTTCATCATATTATTTTTTGACATCTCAGCATAGATAAAGAAGAATATGGAAGTCTGGGCATTTACGGATCCTACGACCGTCATCGGCTGATTTAAGTGATCACTTTACACAGGTATAATATTCACCAATTCTACCCATGATTGACAAACATACTACTTTCAATTTTTAAACATTGTACAATAATCACTAGAATATTCACAAGTGACATCTATTGGTGAGACTTCCATATTCTTCTTCATCTATGTCGAGATGTCAAAAAATAATAAGATTAATAACTCCTATAATCGGAGATAATCCAGATTTGTGAACCAGTATTTGGACACACTCAAAATGTTTTTTGACGTAATTGATTTTTTGTTTTCTGCCAGAATACTCCCTTAAGTGGTTTTACACCAAGTGAACGATGAACGATGAGGAAAGTGTTAACAAATAAAATATTTGATTCACAGGTGACGGAAAGCGGCGCCACGTCGCGACGCTCGGTGTTGCGCTCGTGGGTGCGCCGAGCGGTCCAGCGCCTTAGGGGCCCCCGGGTGCCCCGGGACCCCCGGGAGCGCGGCCTGCACCACCGGGACCGCTTTCTGGACAAGTTCCACATGCGAAACCACCACCACAACCCCCAAGAGGGCGACAAAGCCGAAATAGAAAGCTGCTGCGATCGGCTCGTGGTTGATACCTCTCAACCCTACCACTACAAGGTAATCTACATAAACTAACTAACTAACCATCACACTAAAGCTAAACTGGCAGTGCACGACAGAGTCCTGGTTCCAACTCTAATGTATGGAAGTGAAACATGGAGTTGGCAAAAGAATGATGAAAGTAAACTAAATGCAGTCGAAATGCGATCTCTCAGAAGAATGTGCGACAAAACGATGTATGATAGATGTGCGAATAGTGAAATAAGGAAGGAATGCAAAGCTGAGATAAACATTATCGATAAAATTAAGAAAGGTGTGTTGAGATGGTTTGGACATGTAGAACGAATGAGTGAGGAAAGAACGGTAAAACAAATTTATGAGGTGAATGTAAGTGGAAAAAAGAGCAGAGGAAGACCGAGAAAAACATGTCTCGATCAGGTATGCCAAATACTTGAAAGTGGTCAGGTTAGGAGTCGTAACAATCGGCGGGTACGTATGAGGAGATGCATGAACGTGGAAGAGGCGAAGAATGTTTGCAAAGACAGAGTGGTGTGGCGTTCTATTCTCTCTGCCTACCGCTGCGGGGAAGCGGTGTAATAGTTAGTAAGTTAGCTAGTTAGTTTATTAAACTGAAAGGCTATATTCATCGGGAGAAATATCGATTTAATAGATTTTGTGGTGAAATGCTGCGAGATGGCGCGAGTGTCATTGTAGAATTAAGTGGAATGGCGACATTTCTGTTGCTACAACATCTGAATGGTATTCCTGTGATATTTCTAAATTGTTGCACCAAATGAGCGATATGGATAATTATAACGTTTCATATCATATATTATGAATAAATAATACAACGATAAATATTTTTATTGAATCGTGTAACTATTTTGATTCGATTGTGACTTCTGCAACGGTGATAGAAAAATTAGATTATTTAAAATTAAACATTTGTATTAGACCATTAATTTAGTTTTGTTTCGCACGACAAGTTTAGAAAACTACAGATGTTTGCATCGACAAGCGATTACAAAAACTAACGAGTAAAAAACCATTTAGGTATTGGTAGAGGGGGGTGGGATTATAACTAGAGGGGGTGGTGTGAGGAGTGGGACTTACTTAAGTGGGAACTTAGACAATAACGGTGAGGAATTTTGGTAAAGCGTATTATTAATCAATTTTTTATCAGATATTTTTTTTATTATTTCGGCATTAATTTTGTGGCAAGACATGTTACAATGATTAAAGAAAACACTTGTTTTTATACCACTTGAGTTTTATTAAAGACTACTAGTTTCTTAAGCTAAATTTCCATCGTCAGGTCTGAATAATAACTAAAATATAAAATTGTTCTGTAAAAAAGGAGAGAGGAAAGTTAGCGGGAGGGGGTTAGTCAAGGGGCGGAGTTTGAAAACAAAGGAAAAATGGAAAGCAAAGGTGAAGAATTTTGAAATAATATATTATTTAATAAATTATTATTAGAATTTTAGAAATTTATTTTTATTTATTACTTTCCTTATTTAAAGAATAATTTTATATTTTATGTTTTAGTTATTATTCAGACCTGACGATGGAAGTTTAGCTTCCGAAACTAGTAGTATTTAATAAAACTCAAGGGGTATAAAAACAATGTTTTCTTTGATCAATGTTATATCAGTATTTTTTTTTTAACTTCTAAATTATCCAAATAATTCATTATCAACCCTTCGTATGTAATGATTTGATAATTGAGTGTAATAATTTGAGTGTGTGTGAGTCAAATAAATGGTTAGTTTCCATTACGTAATTCGTGAACAAAGAAAAATAATAACTGCGGCGATGTCCTATAATTCTTAATTTTATTTCTCTCGCTGTTTGGCCAATATGTATTTTTATTGCATTTTTTTTGGAATCTGAGCCCACCATCCAGCCGCAGCAGTAATAGAGTCCTGAGGGACTCTCTGTCAGCTGCACATAGAGGAAAATCTTCAAAATATTTCTGAAGAAATAAATATTGCTCTATTCAATTAATGAGGGGGGAGGAGGATGTACGGACAGAGGCCGACACTTCATCCCCACCCCTCGGGATCCCCTCATTACCTCTTTTAATTTTAATAAAATAAAAACAATAAGAACACAACAAAAAAAATAACAATGTTTCCAAAAATAAAAAATAAAAAACAGAATACAATTTAAGACGAACACAAACAATGACTTAAAGACTAAAGTAATAGAGAACTAGTAACTAATATTTAAAAACAAAAACAAAAACACCGTTATTTACATTAAGAGAAGAAAAAAAAAACATTAATAAAGAAGGATTTCCTGGGTGAACAAAGGCAGAGGATCCAAATACCACCCCCGTAAGGGGAGGACAAAACACAAAAGAACGTGTGCGTTCCGCTCGGAAGGAAGCACAGTCCTGGCCGTATCAGTATCCCACAGGAACAGCAGCCTGTCCCACCAAATCAATCTCACCTAGGCGTCCGCGCATCTGAGGAGTTCCCAACGAGATACCCAAGTCCGGACAAACCGACGGAAGAGTGCAAAATTCGTACTGTTGGCCATCAGATCCACATTCCACGCTGGTCGCATGACCCCTGTCAGACCATTCAGCATCTCATCTCTGGCGTCATCCAATAGCACACAATGCCACAGGATGTGTTCGGCCGATTGATGTTCATCGCCGCAAGCACAGCCCGAAACAGAGGAAAGTCCAAGCTTATAAAGCTTGTCTCTAAACTCCCCGTGTCCAGAGACCATTTGTGCAGTATGATGATCAAAAACCAAAAACTCGCTACACATCCTGTGTCTGATGGAAGGTAAAAAAGACCACGTCCATCTCCCTGTTCGTGCCATATCCCATCTATTCTGCCATTGATTGAGAGTTAAGCCTCGCATGACGTTACATAACTCGCTAAATCCTGTCTCGGAAGGGCGCAGCACGATACCGAAGTATTCCAAACTCTCTCCTTTCCTCACAGACCGTTTTGCTACTGCCTCTCTGGTCTCCAAGTCTATCACAATTGCAGTCTGCACAAGAAATTTCATACACACCGCAATGAATATATTGACTTTTCATTTTGAAAGATTATTAAGTGTGATTCTCGACACGCGCCGGTGGAATAACGAATACCTAAACGGCCTTTAAAAATCAAAGAAGCGAGTGTTTTTGCCAAGAATTTTTACTCATGAATTACATGAAATTACAGTAACTTTAAACATAAATAGTAAATCCACTCACGAGTAGGCATAGGCTATGAAACATAAAAAATTGAAGCCTGAGTAGGGTCATGATAAGCTGTGTTGCATAAGCCGAAACTAGATTTCAGAGTCACTTGGACGTTAGGTAATTCAAAAAACAAATCAAAGAAACGAAATATGCTAAGAAGAAACGTACAATATATTGTTATTTTTTTTGCAGTGGTTAGCGCTTGTCTCGTTGGCAGTTTTGTACAACTTAATCTTCGTCATTGGCCGCGCTGTTTTCTGGGAACTGAATAACATGAGTGCTAGTCTCTGGTTAACTTTGGACTACCTGTGTGATGGTATTTACCTCATGGATATGGTCGTTCATGCCCACGAAGGTAAGAAATAGTTAAATAGTAAGTATGACTAAAACTATATATTATTTATATTCAAAGCATTTACTTTGTGGTCAAACATTTTAATTGATATTAGTAATGTTAGTAAATAACCACTCACCGACTACTTCTGTCTACCGGTTTCGAGACGTACCCGTCTCTTCGTCAGGACATACACTACAATTTAACAATCATGCGAACAACACTACACCACACCCACTTAGTACTATTCACATACACTATCACTACACATGCAAAACATGCAGAGCGAGTTGTTAGTCCCACCATGCTTTTGGGAAACTAAATAATAAAGTAAAAATGTAATATAAATAATTACATTACATAATTACATTACATATTTATATTACATTTTTACTTTATTATTTAGTTTCCCAAAAGCATGGTGGGACTAACAACTCGCTCTGCATGTTTTGCATGTGTAGTGATAGTGTATGTGAATAGTACTAAGTGGGTGTGGTGTAGTGTTGTTCGCATGATTGTTAAATTGTAGTGTATGTCCTGACGAAGAGACGGGTACGTCTCGAAACCGGTAGACAGAAGTAGTCGGTGAGTGGTTATTTACTAACATTACTAATATCAATTAAAACTATATATATATATATATATATATATAGTGTGTGTAGTGACCGCCTCCGTAGTGTAATGATCAGCACGCTCGGCTACCGTTCTGGAGGTCCTGGGTTCGATTCCCAGGGGGGGTTTAATAAATATAAGTGATTTTTTCACTGCAATATTTATTTAATATTACCCTGGACTGGTACCTGAAGCGGAGGGCTGATCACCTTTCCTTCATGTGTAAACGATCAAGATAACACTGCGTTTATATGAAGCAGTGCCCTATGCACCATTTGGTGCGGATAAGGGTTTATAATAAATAAAAATAATAATAAAAAAAATATATATATATATATATATATATATATATATATATATATATATATATATATATATATATATATATATATATATATATATATATATAATATATATAAATTATACTATCCCTTTACCGTAAGGAAACATATCCCAGGACTGCGTTACCCAGAAAACATAATTTTGATATTAATAATTTTTGGTCTATATTTTTATTTTGCATTTTTCTTTGTACTAAAAAAAGCTTAAATTAAAAAAAAATAACTTTGTTAAGTTTTTAAAAATATCCTTTAAAATACCAATTCAGTTTTGAAGATTAATTCAAATATCTCCCTATACTCTCTCAGTCTACATCATTATGCGATTATCTCAAAACTCCCGCGATTGCAATTAGTGATTCCTGATTGAAAGGGAACGATAATAATACTTGGTAATCACATGATTACGACCCTTATAAATTAGGAGGTCAAGCAGCGGGGGTTGAAGAAACCTCTACGGTAGATAAATAATTGATTATTATGAATGAGGAATGTATGGAGATGTGGGGCGACCTCGGCAAGTGGGTATTCTATATGTCACCTGTACTTACGAGTGGTAAATGAAATTTGACACGCGATATTTGAGTTTGAAGGGTCATCCCTTGATACTCGGAATTACACCCCAAAAGTGTCCTTGAGAAGACACTATCGCTACCCGGAAACAAAACGTAGGTACCTACTTGAATTTAAAAAAAATAAATGACCATGTTTCAGAATACTAATCGTCTTAGTACTTACAACCCTCTCCATTTTTATTTATATCAGGCTATGAACACTTTAACCATGTAAGAGATCGGGCGGCGGCCTAAGAAGGGCAGTCATAGGGGGTTAGCGTAATAATTACTTATCATGGCGTGTGTTACTGTACCAACAAATATTTTTTTATGGATGCCATAAGTAAATTCACTAAAAAGACAACACATTTTTTAGTAAATAACCCATTTTACTTTTTAATAATGTATTCTGCTAGTTGGAAATGTTGACGGCGGCTCGGGCTCTCATCGAAACAGCTCCGTCATACGGGCGACTCCATCCATGGGATTAAAGAATTCTGCGAAAACCAAAATCAAAGGCAATCTTCTTATCGATTGTAAAATATGGTCTAGTTTTATTTAAATATACTAAAAACATTACAATTTGATCAATTAAATAAACTAAATCAAACAGGGAATTCTAAAGAGATACCTAATTGCTTTAAAAACATTTATCATCTCCAACACTATTTCTGATAATACAGACTTCTTGCATGGTAATTTTCTTAAACTAAATATTAACGGATCAGAGCTAAGAAGAAGTATGTTTAAAAGATCGGTGTTGGTAATAATTCTTGATATTTTTCTAGTATGATCGCGCCTAAATAAATTGATAACTTGATTTGAGGACTTTGCAGCCTCTTCAGAGAGCTCTTCTATTGAAAATAACGAATGATCAATCACCTCAGACCCATGAATCAAAACTTTGTGCACGGAAGGTAGTAAATTGTACCACGGATAAGCCTGAACAAGTTTTTGAGCAGTTTCTAGAGCATACTCTTTAAGTTTATCTTTATTAATTTTATAGCCTGACGACAGACACTGCAGCAGGTGATAGCATTTGCCGATCAAACTCTTATTTAATCTCGTCATTTTAGCCAAAACAGATTAATTTATGAAAAAAACAAAAACAATATTTCTATCGTTAGAAGTGTAAATTCCTCCACTTTGTGGCATTTAGACCAATCGTTCCCTAAATTTATGCTAAATAATGGTTTTTCTTTGTCAAAGAAGGGTTTTGTTTTCTTCACCTCGAACGTGCCCTAATTTTGAATCGATTCTGTATGATATAATAAAATATTTAAAAAATCGGATCCACGAATGAAAAGGAGATAAGCCAAATTTAAATTAACTAGTGTCTACTGTTTTAAATAAACACGTTTGGATATCGTTCATCTCATTCGGTGTTGCATTACAAACGTAGCAGTCTCTACACGGATATCACTTGCTACGAGCGGCAAAAAGGGTTCTCCTTGTAAGTTTATGCAGACAATTTTTCATAATTCTTAAACCTCACATGCCTACATTATGAGACAGAAATCGTTCATGTAGGTTCATACGGGATAAGTTATAAGTTTACATAAATAAAAAGAAAGACGAAATAATAACACAATTTTACGTACTGCGTAGCACCCATATAATTGAGTCAACCTATGAAATAAAGAAAAAAAACTATGTACAATATTGTACTAACCTTCTTCTTAAAATTTCATTGTTAAACAACCATCACATACAAACTTTTTCTAGGAAATAAACAATTGGAAACAGAGTGAATAATTGCTGCTCGGATAACGCTAGTGAGAGCTAATGCGATATGGTTACTTTCGATGCCAAAAAGTGAATGAATAATTTTAGAATCCTTGATATCTTTTATATCCTCAAGTAGTAAGGCTAATGATTATTACTTGGGGTAGTATGATGTCATAATTCAAACATCGATATTCGATGCCTTTGACCTATTACTGGTCCACTGTGTAGTGGCAGACTTGAACTGGTCATTTACAAATTAATTTAATTTGAAAATTTATATTTTTTACATATTTTCTGCAAATAACCAAAAGTTAAAAGAAAAAAAACACTCCTTACCATCCACTGTTTACTTTGTGTAATACCACTTTTTTACACAAAGTAAACAATGGATGGTAAGGAGAGTGTTTTTTTACCATACCACAAAGTTATCAATGCTTTTAATATTTAAAAAAATAGTTAAAAGTGCTACTTGTCACAAACATTTAAAAAAAAAAAAAGTATAAATACAACTATACCTACCATAGGTCGGCAAAGTGTGGCTCCTGAGCCGTATGTGGCTCTATGACCTTTTAAGTGCGGCTCCGGCACTAATACCCGCGGGAAGACTACGTATTCGTGCGAACAATCTCTTTGGAGCATAAACCTTACTTAAAACAAACTGAGAAGTTTTCTTATTGGCAAGAACTTGAAAACGTGCTTAAAATATAAATATAATGACTCACAACGTCATAAAAACCTGACTTGATCAAACTTTAAAAGAAGATGCAAGGATATTATTCTCTATAAATAGTGTTCTGATTACCTTACTTTTAAAAGATTTTTAATCAATGAATAATGTCCTTATTTTGCGTGAAATCAAGTTACATATACGGGCAGTCTGAAAAGTTTCCGACCTCAACACGAAGATGGCACTCGAAAAAGGCAAAAACTCTTCACTGTTTGGCGACTGTTTTATGGGATAGTCAAGGAGTTATTTTCATAGATTACCTAGAAAAAGGATAAAAACTATAACAAGAGCATACCTCGCATCATTACTCGATAAGTTGAATACAGAAGTTAAGAAGTTAAAATACGGAAAAACGGCCACATTTGCAGGAGAAAAAAAATATTTTTCATTAAGAAAATGCGAATTCTCACACCTTGCTTGCTATGGCAAAAATTCACGAATTACGGTTTGAATTACTTGACCACTCTCCTTACTCACCAGATCTAGCCCCGAGCAACTTTTCTTTGTTCTTGAAGCTAAAAATTACGCTCGGAGGACAGAGATTTTCATCGAATAATGAGGCCATCACCTTCGAAAATGACTATTTTGCAGGGAAAGACGCTAACTACTATTGGACGGGTTGAAGAGATGTGAGCATCGCTGGGAGAAGTGTATATATGTAAAAGGTGTTTATGTAGAAAAATGAAAATAAATTTGATGAAAAAAATACTTGGATCATTGTTAGGTCGGAAACTTTTCAGACAGCCCTCGTATATTGAGTGTTCCCGTAAATTTCAAAAGTTTCAAAATTATAAATGAGGTGTTTTAGAATTGCAAACAGATTTGGCTCTCAATAAAAAAGATATCGTTGTAATGTGCATACATATTTGGCTTTTTAGGGTTTACCGATACGAAATATTTACAACATTTTGAGTGTGTCCAAATACTTGTTCACAAAATCTGGATTATCTCCAATTACAGGAGTTATTTTCATATTATTTTTTGACATCTCATCAAAGATGAAGAAGAATATGGAAGTCTGGGCATTTACGGGGCTGACGACCGTCATCGGCTCATCTCACCAATAGATGTCTCTAGTGAAGTTCTAGTGATTCAAGAGCAAGGTTTCTAAATTGGTTCATATATATAGAACTTCCAAGAATTTGAGTAGTGTGGCTGTCAATAATGGGTAGAATTGGTGAATGTTACACGTGTGTAAAGTGGCCACTTAAACCAGCCGATGACGGTCGTCAGCCCCGTAAATGCCCAGACTTCCATATTCTTCTTCATCTTTGTGAGATGTCAAAAAATAATATGAAAATAACTCCTGTAATTGGAGATAATCCAGATTTTGTGAACAAGTATTTGGACACACTCAAAATGTTGTAAATAAATTATCTGGTCAAATTATAAGCTTAAAAAAATAATAAAAATGAAGATGGTATTTTCTGGCGTTTCTCATGTGTGTGATTATAATCCAGGATTCGGACCTCACATACTAATATAAGAGTTTCTGCTTAGTAAAAAAGCTTCTTTACATCTCACCAATAGATGTCTCTAGTGAAGTTCTAGTGATTCAAGAACAAGGTTTCTAAATTGGTTCATATATATAGAACTTCCAAGAATTCGAGTAGTGTGGCTGTCAATAATGGGTAGAATTGGTGAATGTTACACGTGTGTAAAGTGGCCACTTAAACCAGCCGATGACGGTCGTCAGCCCCGTAAATGCCCAGACTTCCATATTCTTCTTCATCTTTGATGAGATGTCAAAAAATAATACGAAATATTTATATTGGTAGGCAAACTTATGAGTTATTATTAATTATAACTGTATTTTATGTATTAATTTTAAATCGAACACAGATTTTTTGAGTCTACTAAGTTGTATTTTATTAACAAAAACACATATAAAATTATATTGTGACAATCGTTTCGCCTTGTTAGGGCAATATCAAACAAATGTGTAGATCAAATGGACTACGGTCCTTATGTACATAGCTATACAATTCTAAGTGACAGTTTTAACACGTGCAGCAATAATTTATGGGAGACAACAGTAGCTAATGGGGGGTGTAGGTATGCACCCTTATATTTATTTTCTGGGAAAGGAAGAATTTATTGACATGGCCATATTTTAGAGAATTATAAACGCCAAATCAATAAATAAATTATAACTGTAGTTCTTCTTCATTACGTATCGTATTGGGTGTTGCGTTTTTTGATAATTTTTTTTAAATACGAGTTTTGGGTTTGACTTTTTTTTCCCGGGATAACTTTGTTGATTCTATTGTAACATTTTCATTTTAATCTAAATTTGACCTGATGATGCATTGATTATTCCAAAACCGGTAGTCATAAAGTAGTGTTTTTTTTTAAAAGTGGTATTACATAAACTGAACGAAAAGGAGAGTGTTTTAATTTTAATATTTAATTTAATACTAATTTTTTTTTTAAAAAAACAGTTCGATTCAAAGAGCGTTGAAACCCAGAGCAATCTAATCTCATGATTTTTTTTTTTTTAATTTAATTTCATAAATTAATCACATAATGAGTTTGGTAGTATTTTTTAACACGATGACTGTAACAACTTCATTTTAATCTAAATTTGACCTGATGATGGAATGATTATTCCGAAACTGGTTATCACGGAGTTATGTTTTTTAAAGCATTATAACACAAATTACCGATTTTTTAAAAGAATATACATATATATATATATATATATATATATATATATATATATATATATATATATATATATATATATATATATATATATATATATATATAAATATATATATATATATATATATATATATATATATATATATATATATATATATATATATATATATATATATATATATATATATATATATATATATATATATATATATATATATATATATATATATATATATATATATATATATATATATACATATGTATATATATATATATATATATATATATATATATTATATATATATATATATATATATATATATATATATATATATATATATAAGAATATATACTGGATAAATATTTATGGATTTTTTTAAAAATATTTTCAACTCATTACTTTTAAGTCACTCTTTTCTTTTCAAAACCATTGAATTATTTTGGAGAAAAACCTATTTTTTTTAATGAAAAAATAGTGTTTTCAGAAAAAAAACCATTACGTAAAATGTTACCTGGATTTAGAGAAAATGGAGTTGCGACTTACGAATACTGGGCCTTCATCAGAATAGTGATATTTGAATTAAAAACTAAATAACTAACTTACTAACCATCACGCCGCTTTCCCGCATGGACAGGCAGAAAGAATAGAACGCCACGCCACTCTATCCTTGCAAATATTATTTTCCTCTTCCACATTTATGTATACATCTCCTCACACAAAGACCCAGCCGCTTTCAAGTATTTGACATACCCGATTGTGCTATACTACATTTGCCTCATAAATTTGTTAAACCACCTTTCTTAATTTTATCGATAATGCTTACCTCAGCCTTGCATTCTTTCCTTATTTCACCAACATCTATCACAACATAGTTTTACCGCACATTCGTCTGAGGGATCGCATTTTGACTGCTTCCGTCCTTTTTTTGCCAACTCTGGTTGTGTCGGGTTGTGGTCCCCTGGTTAGTGACCTGGACTCTTAAGTAATAGTTTCGGTTCGAACCCACTCTACCACAATTTGATACCTATTTCTAATAATGAGCCGCTCACGGAAAAATGAAATTAAAATATTTATGTAAATAATATAATCACAAATATTTCTCTTTTCATTTCTTAAATGTTTTCCGCAGATACTTTGTGGCACATTTTATAAACATTATAAAATTAATCAACTTTGTTTTAACCACTTTCTTAATAATAAAATTTAACCTACCTGTTTTGACAATAACCTTGTCATCATCAGGGTTAATAAATTCAAACATTAAAACACTCTCACCAAAAACTTCCACACACTCCGTAAAAAATCCTAAATGTACATTTAATAAACCCTGATGATGACAAGTTTTTTGTCTAAACCGGTAGGTTAAATTGTATTAGTAAAAAAAGTGGTTAAAACAATGTTGATTAATTTTGTAAAGTTTATTTCTCTTTTTTATTTTTATCTTAAAACTCCGTGCCGCATGCCACAATTAAAATACTACGTTACTTATTTATTTTTTTACAAAAATGTTAGTAATATTAGTATATAACCACTCACCGAGATTTTTATGTCTACCGGTTTCGAGACGTACCCGTCTCTTCGTCAGGACAATCACTATTACAGCATGCAAACAATCCCACCCTTCACCATAGCACCGGTCGAAACCGGTAGACATAAAAATCTCGGTGAGTGGTTATATACTAATATTACTAACATTTTTGTAAAAAAATAAAAAAGTAAAAATGACTAACCACAAAGTAAATGCTTTAAATATGAATGATATTGAGAATAAAGTTTATTTCTCTTTTTATTTTATTTTTTAAATACGTGTTTATTCTGCAAAAGCAGATAGTAATTGTGCGTGTAGCTGTTGGCCAATACCTAGAACTAGTACGTACTGTACAATAATAGTGACACAAGTAATGTCTTCATGCGCAGGACCTTATAGGACTTATTTTATTCCCCGGTCAATCTAATGGCCTAGCGTTACTTCTGCGTGACGGAATTTTAAAAGACCTATTGTTCCATATCGACGTGCCCTACGTATAGTGCTCTAATTACATTTTTGTCAATTTTGAGAAATTTGGTGTATGTTATCAACTGACCGTTATCTACTAATGTAAACAAAAAAATATATAAAATAAATTACGCCTAGTTCTCAGGCATATAAGACGCTATCTACATCGAATTTTCTAAATGAATTGAACTCCCAAAACGATAACGACTTAATTTTGACAAAGCATAATGTTTTAAAACGATTAATACATTAGTTTATGTGTTGTACTTGTTTAGAGTTTCAGATAAAACCATAATTAATAAAAAAATACGTTGAAAAAAAATTCTAAGCACTCTCCTGTAAAGTTACAGATTTGCAGATAGAGTACTTTACGTAGGGGCCGTCGATATGGTAGGGCCGCAAAATCGCGACATTTTATCATCATTTATATATTTTATAATTAAAATGTAACTTTGTTTTGAAATCACTACAAATATTTTATGATAAAGAAGCGGTTAGCTTTTAAACCGGCAGACATTATAATTAAGTTATAATAAGATATACAATTTTGAGAAATAAAAAGACTTCATATATCAATATGATTCACAAAGTTAATGCTTTCAATATTCAAAAAATATAATTAAATATTTATAGTGTTATTAAAAAAAGTTTCATTTTTATAATAAAATGGAAAATCACAAAGTTTGTGCTTGAAATATAAATTATATTTTATTTATTGTTTCGGCATTTACTTTGTGGTAAGGCACTTTGAAATTATTTAGGAAAACACTTGTTTTTTACCACTTGAGTTTATTTTATGTGGACTAGTTTCGGAAGCGAAGCTTCCATATTCTGGTCTAGATGTTAACTAAAACACAATAAATAATTATCTGTTCTATAGATTTAGTCATTTTTATTTGGAGTTGTTAGGCAAGCCGGGCTTTTGGGCTTCTAGGGAAGTACCGCCACTGATATATATTTATATATATAAAATAAATAACGCCTTGTTTTCAGGCGTATAAGACCCTATCTACATCAAATTTTCGAAAGGGACTGAACTCCTCAAACGCTAACTACTAATTTTGACTAACTACTAACGCTAACTACTAAGCATAAAGTTTTAAAACGATTTAAAATGTTTTTGAATGTATAATACTAGTTTAGAATTTCAGATAAAACCGTTTGTTAAAAAAAGAATACGTTGAAAAAATCTTCCAAGCTCTGTGCTGTAAAGTAACGGATTTGCAGATAGAGTACTTTACGTAGGGACCGTCGAAATATCGTAACTAAAATAAACGCAGCCTTATCTGCAAATACTCGTCATATCGAAAATATCGAATCACTGACATATTATCTCTCATATTTCTGTTAAAACAAACAATTGATATCAGTATTACTAATTGAAAAAGCAATCAATGATAGGATAGGAATTCTAGGTCACCAGATGAGGGTATTGTATCGATGGCCCCTACGTTAAGTACTCTATCTGCAAATCTCTTACTTTACAGGAAAAAGCTTACAAGATTTTTTCAACGTATTTTTTTTTATTAATTAACGGTATCTGAAAATCTAAACTAGTATTTTACATTAAAAAACACGATAAAAATAATGTACTAAATCGTTAAAAATGTTATGCTTTGTCAAAATTAAGTAGGTACCGTTTTAGGAATTCATTTCATTTCGAAAATTCGATGCAGATAGCGTCTAATACGCCTGAATACAAGCGTATTTTTTTTATTTTAAATATTTTGTTTAATTATGTTTGTAGATAACGGTCTGTTGATAACGTACACCAAATATCTCAAAATTGACAAAAATGTAGTTAGAGCACTTTACGTAGGGCACGTCGGTATGATGATGCGTACCTCTCACTTTGTATTCATCAGAAAATTGAAATTCTTAGCAATTAAAGTGGTACTTACTTGCTTTAGGAACATTGTTTATTATTTTAAATTAATACTTGAGAAATGCAAATATTGAATAAACAGAATATTTTATACATATTTCGTATTTCTGTACTTCTTTTGAGATGATCTCTCTCTCTATTTCTCTTTCTCTCTTTCTTTCTATTCCTCACAACCTCTCTTATTCTTTATTCCGAAATTTCACTCTTATAACGAGCACGGTGCGCATATTTTTTTTTACATTATTCTGTATTTAATTGACCAGTATACATTACTCGTTTAAAATTTACATAAGTTACTACCAGTGCGGGTATGCAACCCTAGGCATTCCTACCATTTTATAATTTCTGTTCCCAAAACATGTCATTCACCCTGGGCTCATTCACTTAGGGGAGGAGGAGGTTAGTTGATGTAAAAAAAAAAGTTAATTTAATATGTAAAACCTATTTATTTTTTAACACACAATTTTACTGTATGTTTCACTTCATTTACTTAAGTATTTTAAATCAATAAATGCGTTTTTATACTTCACCTACAAAAATAAAAAATAATAAAAAATAAAAATGCAAAAATTAACGTAACAATGTGCCCAACCTAGTAGCATGTGGTAACAGTGCAGGGGTGTGTTGTTACTTACTAAAATAAAACCGAATATGATTATGAATATTAACGATAATACGTCAAATTGAGTTATTTTTATATTAAGTAACTACAATATGTTTCATATTATTTTTGACATCTCAACATAGATGAAGAAGAATATGGAAGTCTGGGCATTTAAGAAATTGGATCATGTACATAGAACTTTAAGCCCCGTAAATACCCACACTTCCATATTCTTCTTCATTTTTGATGAGATGCCAAAAAATAATATAAAAAATATCTGCTATAATTGGAGATAATCCAGATTTATGAACAAGTATTTGGACACACTCAAATTGTTGGTAACTACAATATGTGCCTGAATCACAATTTTGGCTTGTAAAATTAGGTAAATTAGTATATAAAGTGTATCCAGGAAATGTGGCCCATTTTTTGGATGTACACTGGATCATCTATTAAGTATGTATGTTTTTATAAATTCTAAAACAATAGTTTAATATGCTTTCAGTATTTTTTGTAAATTCATTGTTACAAGTTCACCAACTTGTAACAACTGACCACACTGACTGAAAAAATATGAAAATGTTTCAACATTAAAACGGAATGGTTTTTATAAATTATAAAATATTTCGGTAAATTATTTCAACAAAAGTAGAGTTATGCAGAATGTCAAGTACAATATTTAGTTTAAATCAACTTACTACTTATACTCAATGAATGATCAATCGTTAGTCAGTCAATAAATTTTATTTTGCTATACGAAAGCACTTTTATAGGTTTTATTTTACGAATGATCGTCACAGGCATCAACTTACCACTTGTCGATTGTCGATGATAATTAATTGTCAAAGTCAGCCATTGAAAGTTATTTTGAGATACAAAAGCGCTTTCATAGGTTTTATTTTACAACTGATCATCCCGGGCGACATTCCGTCAGGACCTGCGAATATGATACTTGCGCACGCTGTGAGACACACACACACACACACACACACACACACACACGCACATACACACACCACAGGACCTCCTTGTGATAGGGGAGTTATTAAGGATGTAATAACTTGGCTCCGTAACAACTAGGCCCCCTTCCCCTATGTCATATTTATCCAATTAAATTAATCCACTCCTGTATTCAAGAAAAGTAAGCGCAGGACTGACTTTCTGCCCTTATTAACGCTTTGAACCCTAGAGGCCGGTAAACCAGCTTTATTTAGTGACGCATTTACCCTAATGACCGAAATACCGGCCTCAACATCTATTCTCATCACCCTAC